>NC_142481.1:6217121-6368636 GCF_049115385.1 Moschus berezovskii
CTGGAGATAGCAGTTACACAAAATCTACATATGTAATAAAGCAGCTTAGAATTCCAAAAAACCTATTTAAAAATTCATGTAAAAAATCTAGTGAAATCTAACTTCCAAAGGTTGCTTTGGGGTCAATTTGGTTTCTGGGATGATGTTCATTTTCCAGGTGTATTTGTAATATAGCAAGGGTTCTTGTTCTATCTGGATCATTAATATGCGTATAGGTTGCAAGTTTCAATTTAATTGTGTGTTCATAGATTTGACTGACCCTCATGAAAATATTTCTAAAAGACTTGAATAAACAAAAGATGTCATATGTTAAAAAAGAAAGAATTGAGAGACTAGAAGGATGTAAAAATTAAATGTCATTCATTAACCATGATTGGTGTTCGGAAAAGTGAGTTTAAAAGATGTTCTGAAGATACCTAAGTACATCACAATAGATATAATATGGATGATACTAGGAAATTACTTTTTTAAACCATGGTATTGGCATATGGTTATTTGAGACAATGTGCTTATTCTTAGGAGATGCTTAATAAAATATTCAGGGATTAAAAAAAAAGAAGAGTTAATGGCTACATAAAATGTTTTTACGGGGATAAGTTACATAAAGGATACAAGGGAATTCTCTGGACTACTTTTGTGTTTTCTTATAAGTTAAAAATGATCTCAAGTTATACATTTTATAAAAACTTTGAAGGTGGTTTTATAAAATATTTGGTTTTATTTATAAACTTAGTTAAGCAAGCTGCAAATGTGTGTTCCTATTTCATTTCCTTTTTTAAAAAGTTCAATATGCTTATAATTAGTTTGGAGCCAAAGAAACGTAAGAGCTAATCACATACTGGGGTAGGCAGAGAACACTTGCAATAAAAATCAGTGATAAAAACAAACAACTTTTATTGAAAAACTATGGAATTACTGTAACTTCCCTGGTGGTTCAGTGGTTAAGACTTTGCCTTCCAATGCAGGGGGTGTGGGTCTGATCCCTGATTGGGGAGCTAAGGTCTCACATCCCTTGAAAAAAAACAGAAGCAATATTGTAGCAAATTCAATTAGAGTTGGGAGATGGTCCATATTAAAAACAAATAAACAAACACAAAACTATGGAATTATTCACAAGGAAATCAGAAACAAGACTCAGGTGCATCATCTGATGTCTGATGAGGTTACATTTGTAACAAAAAGCACTCAAACATTTATTATTTTCATAAAAATTCATTCCTTTGTAAGCCCACTGATATTTAACTAAAGGTACTCTACCTTTAGCATGTTCCTAAAAGTTTTAATTTCTATATGATTCCCTGACAAATGATGAGGCAGAATGCTTCACTGAAATCTTGCCATATATACTGTCTTCTTAAAAATATTTCTCCAGTGTAACCTCCAACACTCACTGAGGTCTTCTTTCTGGGTAAAGACATTCCCATGGTCATCATATTTTTTTTCTTTTCTAAATCATATTTCTACAATGAGTTCACTGATGATCAATGACGATCCCTGATAATAAAGTCTATCTTCCCACTGATGACTTTTCTATTCTCTGCATTCACAAAATTTGTCCAAATGTGTATGGAATATATACTTTTCAGACATATAATGAAGCCAGAAAGCTTTTCCCAAGGCATTTCCACACTGAATGTATCAAGAGCTTTTCCAACATGTTTTCACCAACAGAAAATGTGAGGTAGAATCATTAAGGCACTACTGCATTGACGGTATTCACTGGCTTTATCTCATGGGCAAATCCTTTCATCTCCTTATGGCTCCTCATCTGAGAACATGTCGTCCCATGATTACATTCTGCTCTGCTAGAAACACTGATGTTTAAAGTCTTAGCTGTCACAGAAGGCATTTCCCCAATCATTGCATTAATGGGGCTTTGGTTCACTCATAAGTAATGACCTGGGACTCTCTGTTAAAGGCATTTCCAACTTGACTGGATCTACCCATTTCTCTGATGTGCATTTTCTTATGTTTCACAAGGTTTGACAAGTGCGAGAAGGCTTTCTCACAATCACTGCACCCATACGGTCTCTCTCCTGTGTGAGTCCTTTGATGGACATTGAGTACTGACTTTGTGGTGAAGGCTTTTCCACATTCATCACACTCATAGGGTTTCTCTCCTATGTGAATTCTCTGATGGGTAATGAGACCATACTTGTGGGAATAGGATTTTCCACACTCAGTACATACAAAGGGAGTCTTTCCTGTGTGACACCTCTCATGTTGTATGAGGCATATCTTCTGACTGAAGGCTTTACCACACTCATTGCACTCATAGGGTTTCTCTCCTGTGTGAGTTCGTTGGTGTATAATGAGAGTGAGCTTTGTGGTGAAGCCTTTTCCGCATTCGTTACACCGGTAAGACTTCTCTCCCGTGTGAGTTCGCTGGTGTACCATGAGATTACTCTTCACGGTGAAGCCTTTCCCACATTCACCGCATATGTAAGATTTCTCCCCTGTATGAGATCGCAGGTGTACTGTGAGATTACTCTTCACAGCAAAATCTTTCCCACATTCACTGCACAAATATGGTCTCTCGCCGGTATGAGTTCGCTGGTGTACAGCAAGATAGCGCTTCATGGTGAAGCCTTTCCCACACTCACTGCATACATAGGGTTTCTCCCCAGTGTGGGTACGCTGATGCACAGTGAGATTACTCTTCCCGGAGAAGCCTTTTCCACATTCACCGCATACGTAAGGTTTCTCTCCACTATGAGTTTGCTGATGTGCAATCAGATAGCGCCTCATGGTGAAGCCTTTTCCACACTCACTGCATACATAGGCTTTCTCTCCTGTGCAGGTTTGGTGATGTACAGGGGAGCTGCTCTTCACAGTACAGCCTTTTCTGGGCTCACTGGTTAAGTGGGGTGTGTCTCGTGTTTGAATTTTCTGATGTTTAGTTAATGTGACATTTCTGAAGAAGGATTTCTCACATGGATTACCCCCATTGGACTTCTCTTCAGTATGAACACTCTTATGAGAAATAAGCTGAGATTTCCTGCTGCATGGCTTCTCACTTTCAACACAGGCTAGAGATTCCTCTATTTTGTGAGTCCTCTGATGCTTAAGGACTTGGAATTGAGTGCTGATGTGTTCTGTACTTTCAGGAAATATAATTCCAGAATACAACTGTCCACAATCACTATGTAGAAAGGATTTCTCACCTCCACTAAACTCCACAGGGTTCTTTATTCCATAGCTGCTCTTCTGGTTAACTAAACTTAAGCTTGATTCCAAAGCTTTTCTATGTAAGTTAAATATACGATCTTGAATTAGGGTGAAATGTGTTTTGCTCTGATGAGCACTCTTTCTAAATGCATTCTGTTCACTGCAATGTTGCATGCTCTTCAGAAATCTTTGGTTTCGAGAGTGTTCTGGCAAATAACTGTCACCTTTCCTGATTCCTAAGAAAAAAGGAAATGATAAATTATTTCATGAGACTGGTATGGGATTAAGGCTTAAAAAATGACATGGTGTGTGGGGGTGCTCTTTATTATCTAGCATATAATCCCATTTTAAAATTATAAAGGTGTATGAGGAAGTAAATGAATATCAGATCCCAAAAGAGACAAGGAATATATTTAAAGCTAAATCCAATCCTTTGGCCACCTCATGTGACGAGCTGACTCACTGGAAAAGACTCTGATGCTGGGAGGGATTGGGGGCGGGAGGAGGCGGGGACGACAGAGAATGAGATGGCTGGATGGCATCACCGACTCGATGGACATGAGTTTGAGTGAACTCCAGGAGTTGGTGATGGACAGGGAGGCCTGGCGTGCTGCGATTCATGGGGTCGCAAGGAGTCGGACGTGACTGAACTGACTGACTGAAACACCCAGAAAGAGTTCTCATCTGGATAGATGAATATGGGGAACAGCTGTTGAGAGGGCGCCTCAGTCACCCTCACAGCTGTGACTCCTTCTCAAGGATCTGGAATATGACTTCCATGGTCACTCCCCTTGCTGATTCTAACTCACTCACCTGGACAAATTCTATTCCGCATTTCATTTTCTATTATGCATGGTTCTTTTCCATGTTCCAACTTGGAAAGCGTATCTGGTTTGGTACCTTGATATCCTGATCATGAGAAATGATAGAAGACTTAGATGCAAGAACTGGGTTATGGTATATCAAGATAGGAAAATATTGCATTTTATTTAACAGTTACTGAATTTTTAACTTTACTGGATTCCTATTAAGCATATCACATTTTACTGGATTCTACTTTTTTAACTGGAATATAATTGCTTTACAATGTTGTGTTAGTTTCTGCTGTACAATGTGAATCACCTACGTGGATACATATATACCCCCTTTCTCTTAAGCCTCCCTCCTACCCGCCCCCTTACCTCCACCCTTGCCAAATACTGCATCTTAGAAACAACATTTCTTGTATGCAAAGCAAACGTTCTCTTTCAGCGTACAGGAGATTACACCTTTGGAGCCAGACAGGGGACAAAAAAATCTAACTCTTTGGAAGACCACAGGGACTGCAAAGCTTTCATCGGGTGATGGAGAAAAGTCCAGTGACTCAGCACTGCCGGGGTCCAGCCTCGGTAGAGTCCAGGGACACCCTCAGGATGAGCAGCATCGACGAGAAAAAAAAAAAGCGAGTCGAGTCTTGGTACAGTGCAGGATCAAAACTGCTTTATTTTTTACATCAGTGCTTATATACCCTAAAACCGGCAATACTAAAAAGGGAGGAGGGATTGTCTTGATACAATTGTGCCAGGAATGCAGTCATAGACCATCTTCTAGAACAGTCAGCACCTTCACACATAACTCAAACAATGGGCTTTTAAGACATCAAGGCCACAAGGCAGGAGAAAATGGCTTTATCTGCGTAGCAGTTAGTCAACTGTAAAAACTATTAGCAAGCCTTATCTTGGGAGCCTCAGTTCTGGGCAGACTTAGTTTTATGCCAGGGGTGCTTTGTGCAGTCCTGAGCATTCTAAATTCTAAATTGACAATTATAACCCCAACAGGGCCAGAAGGATTAGGATGTTCTGTGTAAAAATATTTTCTTCATTCCTGGCCTGTTTATAGGGCCCATATACCCTCAGGGACTGTACTGCCATGCAAGGGCTTCAAGGGGGATATCTGAGCAGGAGTCAGAAGAATTCTTAGAAAGCACAGAGGACTACCAAGCATCAGAAGAAGAAAAGACGGAGGTCTGGGAGTAGATGATGAGGCGGCCCTGAGAAATCCCCGGAGGTCTGGCCTTGCGTGCCAGCTCCTCAAGCCAAGACCTTGTCACGGGCGAGGTCTCTCTTGCCGCGGCTCCCTACACGGCACCTCATAAATAACATTGGGAGTCATCCTTACCCAGTGACACCAAATTGGTATAGTTCTCCAACATCACATCCCAGTATAGGTCTTTTTGAGCAGAATCCAGGAGCTGCCACTCCTCCCAGTTGAACTCCACAGTCACATCTTCCAGTGTTAGCAATTCCTATAATAATAAAGTCCTGTATGATGTGAATTCCTTTCATCAATATGGAAAAAACATAAGAGAAGTTATTCTGATTTCCACCATACCTCCTGCATCAATATACTTTTCTCAAATACATTTCAGTTACAAGCAAAATCCTACCTTTCTATGTATATATTTTAGCGCCTACATATTTGCATAATATGCAAATGACATCAGGACAAATAAAACAGTCCTACCTTACCATGAAACTTCACAGCAAATATAAGAATCAACTCTGAACAGATTCCACATCCGAAATTTACAAGATAATGTTTTTAATACATGTGAAAAATAGCAGAAACTATACAAGATACATCTGCAGCAAAGAAAAAAAATTAGTTGATTATGAAGATTTGAAAACAAAAAAAAAAATATAGTAATGAAGCAGTATCCCAAGATCTAAAGGTGAAAATTTTCAAAACTGATTCAACTCTATAAATCCCAGGCTCAGGAATCCCAACAAATTCCAAGCAGGAAATCTCTAGGTAGGGACATCAGACTAAAACTATAATACACAAAATATGAAAGGGAACTATAAAAGCATCCAGACACAAAAGATAGATGATCTACAACAGAACTCAAAAAACATGGAATATTATCTTCAAAGTTCTGATTTTTGTGCCAAAAAAGTCAGACATGAAGGCCGCTTGGTACTGAAACACAGGACTCCACAGAGTCCTGGGCAGCATTCTCTCCTTCCAGCCTCAGGAGTACTGCCAACCAAGAAAGCTCACCTAAAGTCCAGTGTCCAGAATTTTTATTGAGGCTCCCTTATATATGCACAATTTACTGAATCACTGACCACATGGTTGAACCTAGATCCTTCCCTGTTCCTGCCCAGACTGATAACACATAGCTGAAAGCCACAACCTTCTAATCACACAGCTGGTCTTTGGGGCATGGATAGCCCTCACTTTGAATTGTCTTATTAGCACAAATCATTTAGGGCCCACATGAGTCACCTCATAGCATAAACTATAATAAAGTGTGGTTGCAGTGGTCTGGGATGAAAAACAGACACTCTTAACACACAGGTAATTCCAAGGCTTTAGAGGTTACCTCCCAGAAATTAGGGACAAAAGTCAGTCAAATTCCTTACTACACACTAGGTACTCATGCCCCCATGAGATACCCTTCCCTTAAGCATGGGCTGCAAAAGTGCTGTGATACCAATTTTAATTTTTTTTTTTTTTGGTCTGCATGGTATGTGGGATTTTAGTTCCCTGACCAGGGCTTGAACCCATGCCCCCCTGCGATGGAAGTGTGGAGTCTTAACCACCAGGAAAATCAAGACATGTGTTTTTAAATTAGGCTATATATATGATTTTCATCTTGCTAACAGAATCTGTCTGTTGATGACTTTGATGAAGTAAGACAGCATGTTGGGAGGCCCATGTGATAAGGAACTCATAGTGGTCTTACGCAAGCAGACAGAAACTAAGGATCTCATTTGATCTCTGGAAAAGAATTCTGCTAGTAACTATGTAAGTAAACTCAGAAGTGCATCCGTCCCCAGCTGAGCCTTTGGATCATGGTCAAGGAGTACTGAGCTATTATCAGTGAAGTTTGCATATTTCATGATCAATCTATTTCTCAAACTCAAAGTGAATCTCCACCACTGTTCACCAAAACATAGGTTGGATTATGTTATTTTCTCATTTCAAAGGTTAAATATTTCACTTCTATCAAACTCCAATGGCTGTTTTACTGAGAAATAACTGACACATATCAACATATAAATTTAAGATGTAAAGCATGATGATCTGATTTACATGTATTGTGAAATCATTATCACAACAGGTTCAGTCATCGATCTCCTCCTGTGTAGATACAACGCAAAGAAAAGGAAAAAGCTTTTCTCCCTGTGATGAGAACTCTTAGGATTTGCTCTTAACAACTTTCCTATATATCATACAGCAGTGTTAGCTACAGCCATCATGGTGTTCATTGCACCCCTAGTACTTATCTTACAACTCGCTTTCTTGAGTATGATTATGAAACTCACAGAGTTTTATATATCTATATAGATAATGCTCTTCAGTAAACTGCATTCCTCTTTCTTTTAGATGCGTGATTGGTACCAGGCCAGTGGGAAGCCCCTCAGAGTCACCAATGTTGTTAGGAGTATCACTCCATTCACTTAGGTGACATAAACCATTGAATCCCCCAGAGAGCTGATCTACTCTCTCCTCACAGTCAACACATATCATGGAGCTTTTCATGTTTTTCTGGTTGTGATGTCTGCTAAGATAATGCAAAGTGACAGCTGATGCAATCCACAGGCTCCACCACAGTCACACTTTCTCTTCTAATACTAGTCATCTGATGTGATCCCTATGAACAATATATTCCTGATTCTGAATTCAGAGTCCAAATTAACTTGTCCCCAGAACCCAATCACCCCCAATTTATACTTCGTTTAGTTGAGCTGTTAATTTTTTCAGCTTACCACAAATCTATTAAACAAAAAAGGAAAGATATAACAAAAAAAATCACCTGGGCCTTGATCATCATCTTCTGTGCTCAGGAAACAGTAAGTAACATGGATTCTGACTTCTGTCTCTTCTGCATTTACTGTGTCATTCTTAAAGACAGAAATTTTGGCATTCACTTAAAGATGTCCCCTGGAACGATGATATCCAACTCCAAGAACCTCCTCTTTCTTCCCTCATTCCTTGACTTGATCACTGTTTCTCCTGGAGAGCCTGGACCTGTGGGCTGAAAAGCAAACTAACTTTGAGTGTACATTTCCTCTCGGCCCAAACACTATCACTGTTGATATGCACTTATCCTTAAAGGGACCTCAGTATTTCCAGCTGTTCCTTTATTTGCTACCCTAGAGGCTTTCATACTCTGAGGCATTAAAACAAGGTTACGAGCTTTCTTTCGTAAAGAGGAAGTGGCATGACTTCCACTTAGAGGGGAAGAGGGAAAGCATAAGCAGAGCATGATGCCTCAGAGCCTGATGAAAGCTCAGGGCAGATCAAGTTTACGGAAGAGAACACACAGAAGTTCCCAGAATCTGGACACTCCATCTGTAAAGTGCATGTGTACCCTTGCCCCACTCCAAAAATTTTTATATGCTCAGTGGGTACACACACCTCAGTTTGAAGACGATAGCGTGAAATTATCTTCAAGGTTGTCTTACTTCTCTTTGTGTATTAAAAGGATTAATCTTGCCCAACAGAGGTTGAGCTTTGCCCTTAGTTCCTGGGAGGTCAGTCTATGCCACGGTAATAATTCCAGAAAAACATCTATTTCTGCTTTATTGACTATGCCAAAGCCTTTGACTGTGTGGATCACAATAAACTGTGGAAAATCCTGAAAGAGATGGGATTACCAGACCACCTGACCTGCCTCTTGAGAAACCTATATGCAGGTCAGGAAGCAACAGTTAGAACTAGACATGGAACAACAGACTGGTTCCAAATAGGAAAAGGAGTACATCAAGGCTGTATATTGTCACCCTGCTTATTTAACTTATATGCAGAGTACATCATGAGAAACTTTGGGCTAGAGGAAGCACAAGCTGGAATCAAGATTGCTGGGAGAAATATCAATAACCTCAGATATGCAGATGACACCACTTTATGGCAGAAAATGAAGCACTAAAGAGCCTCCTGATGAAAGTGAAAGAAGAGAGTAAAAAAGTTGGCTTCAAACTCAACGTTCAGAAAACTTAATGGCATCTGGTCCCATCACTTCATGGCAAATAGATGGGGAAACAGTGGAAACAATGGCTGACTTTTTCTGGGCTCCAAAATCACTGCAGACGGTGACTGCAGCCATGAAATTAAAAGACGCTTACTCCTTGGAAGGAAAGATATGACCAACCTAGACAGAATATTGGAGAAGGAAATGGCAACCCACTCCAGTGTTCTTGCCTGGAGAATCCCAGGGACGGGGGAGCCTGGTGGGCTGGCGTCTATGGGGTGGCACAGAGTCGGACACGACTGAAGTGACTTAGCAGACAGAATATTAAAAAGCAGAGACATTACTTTGCCAACAAAGGTCCGTCTAGTCAAGGCTATAGTTTTTCCAGTGGTCATGTATGGATGTTAGACTTGGACTCTAAAGAAAGCTGAGTGCTGAAGAATTGATGCTTTTGAACTGTGGTGTTGGAGAAGATGCTTGTGAGTCCCTTGGACTGCAAGGAGATCCAACCAGTCCATCCTAAAGGAGATCAGTCTTGGGTGTTCATAGGTAGGACTGATGTTGAAGCTGAAACTCCAATACTTTGGCCATCTGATGCAAAGAGCTGACTCACTGGAAAAGACCCTGATCCTGGGAAAAGATTGAAGGCAGGGGGAGAAGGGGACAACAGAGAATGTGATGGTTGGGTGGCATCATTGACTCAATGGGCATGGGTTTGGGTGGATTCCGGGAGTTGGTAATGGACAGGGAGGCCTGGCGTGCTGCAGTTCATGGGGTCGCAAAGAGTCGGACATGACTGAGCGACTGAACTGAACTGAACTGAATAAATGCCAGGCTGGATGAACCACAAGCAGGAATCATGATTGCCAGGAGAAATATCAACAACCTCAGATATGTATATACCACTCTAATGGCAGAAAGGGAAGAGGAACTAAAGAGCCTCTTGATGAGGGTAAAAGAGAAGAGTGAAAAAGCTGGTTTGAAACTCAAAATTAAAAAAACTAAGATCATGGCACCCAGTCCCATCACTTTAGTACAAATAGAAGGGGGAAAAGTGGAAGCAGTGACAGATTTTCTTTTCTTGGGCTCCAAAATCACTGCAGGTGCTGACTGCAGCCATGAAATTAAAAGACGCTTGCCCTTGAAAGAAAAGCTATGACAAACTTAGCGCATTAAAAAGCAGAGACGTAACTTTGCCAGCAAAGGTCTGCATAGTCAAAGCTATGGTCTTCCCAGTAGTCAAGTAAGGATGCGAGAGTTGGACTACATAAATTAAAGAACGCTGAGTGCCAAAGAACTGATACTTATGAATTGTGGTGCTGGAAAAGACTCTTTTGAGAGTCCCTCGGACAGCAAGGCAATCAAAACAGTCAATCCTAAAGGAAATCGACCCTGAATTGGAAGGACCGTTGCTGAAGCTCCAATACTTTGGCCACCTGATGTGAAGAGCTGACTCATTGGAAAAGACCCTGATGGTGGGAAAGACTGAAGGCAAAAGGAGTAGGGGGTGACAGAGGATAAGATATTAAGACAGCATCACCAACTCAATGGACATGAATGTGAGCAAACTCCAGGAGATACTGAAGGACAGAGGAGTCTGGTGGGCTATAGCCCAAGGGGTTGCAAAGATTTGGACACCTCCTAGCCACTGAAAAATAACAACACAGTCAGATGATTTTCAACAAAGGTGCAAGATTGAAGCAATAAGCAAAAAGATGGTCTTTCCAACAAATATACTGAAACAACTGAATATCCAATTCCAATTAAACAATAATAGATAATAAATTTAAATGTAATAGCTAAAAATACAAACTACTTCCAGAAATTGAGAAATAAGCCACAGGCTGGGAGAAAATATTTGCAAGAGACATATCTGATAAAGGACTGCTATCCAAAATATACAAAGAACTCTTAAAAACTCAACAATAAGAAAACACAAAGATAGGCAAAAGACCTGAACTGACACCTTACCAAAGAAGATACACAGATAGCAAATAAGCAAATGAAAACATGTGTAATTGGGAAATTACATTATATGTAATTTTTTCTTTTTCAGTCGCTCAGTCATGTCCAACTCTTTGTGACCCCATGAATCACGGCACACCAGGCCTCCCTGTCCATCACCAACTCCTGGAGTTCACTCAAACTCATGTCCATCGAGTCGGTGATGCCATCCAACCATCTCATTCTCTGTCGTCCCCTTCTCCTCCCGCCCCCAATCCCTCCCAGCATCAGAGTCTTTTCCAGTGAGTCAACTCGTCACACGAGGTAGCCAAAGTATTGCAGTTTCAGCTTTAGCATCAGTCCTTCCATTCAGCACCCAGGATTGATCTCCTTTAGAATGGACTGGTTGGATCTCCTTGCAGTACAAGGGACTCTCAAGAGTCTTCTCCAGCACCATAGTTGAAAAGCATCAATTCTTCGGCGATCAGCTTTCTTCACAGTCCAACTCTCACATCCATACATGACCATGGGAAAAACCATAGCCTTGACTAGACGGACCTTTGCTGGCAAAGTAATGTCTCTGCTTTTTAATATGCTATCTAGGTTGGTCATAACTTTCCTCCCAAGGAGTATGTCTTTGGTTGCATTAGGAAATAACAAATTAAAGAACAATGAGATACCATTACCTACCTATTAGAATAACCAAAATTCAACATAATGACTACACCAAATACTGAAGAGTACATGAAGCAAGAGATTTATTGCTTATGGGAAGGCAAAATGTTACAGCCACTCTGGTAGACAGTTTGGCAGTTTCTTACAAAACTATATATATACTCTGAAAATTTATGTCTGGACAGAAACCTGATCATAGGTATATACAGCAGACTTATCCATCCAATGAATGAACATTATTCAGCATTAAGAAGAAAGCAAACCATGAAAAAACAAGGAGGATCCTAAAATACCTATTATTAAGTGAAAGATGTCAATCTAAAAAGGCTATTCACTATAGAATTCCAACTACTGTAAATGACATTCTGGAAAAGGCAAAGCTAAGGAGATGGTAAAAAGATCAGCGGTTGCCAAGAGTTGGAGAGAAGGTAAGATGAACAAGCAGAATCCAGAGGGCTTTTTAGAGCAGTACAACTATTCTGTATAACACTAAAGGGTGGACACATGTCATTTTACATTTGTCAAGACACAACATTGCGAATTATTTCAGTGATGAGTCAGTACGTAAATTGACTGTAACAAATTCACCACTCTGGGGCAGGATGCTGACAGTGGGGAAGGTTGCATATGTTGGGGCACAGAGGTATGGTATTCATAGCTTACAGTGAATGGTGTCAGATTCATGATCTCTGAAGAAGATTTAGCTTCAGGATCAGGGACCAGGCTTAATCACTCACGAGCTTTTATGTAGCAGTTTTATTCAAGTCTGAAAAGGGAGAGAGAAAGCTTCCGAAGGGGATGGAGAGTGCCCCCTGGCTAGTCTTATTAAGGCCTTATATACTTTTACCAGACCCACTCCCACAACATACATCTTAAGATAACAAGATTAGGTTATCAGAAGGTCCTTTTAAGGAGAAACATATCCTCAAGATACATTGTTATAGTGACTGAGACAAAGTAATGTAGAAAAAAGAGTCTGTCCTTTTCTCCTTGAAAGCGCAGACCCCTTTCTCCTCCTCGGGTCGGTGGGTGTGGGGTGGGGGTGGGGGGCCGGGACTTCTTGTCAACCTGCCTAGAAACTGCCTCTCTCAGTATCCCTACTGCACTTCCCACTCATCGCTGCTGTGAATCTAAAACTGCTCTCAGAAGATAAAGTCATATCCTTATCTATCTATATCTACATACACACAGCCTTCAGAAAACACATGAGGAACTTCTCATGACCTTGGGTTAGGCACAGAAGTCTTACACAACACCACATCAGCAAACCATAAAAGAAGACAACTGATAAACTGGACTTGTAGTACCTTTTGCACATCAAAGACACTATAAAGCTAAAGGAAAAGGTAAGCTACAAGTTGAGAAAGAAAATTTGCAAACCATGTATCTGATAAAGGACTTCTATGCACAATATGCAAACAACTCAAAAAACTCAGTTTGTTAAGCAGACAAGCAACCCATTTTTAGAAAAGGGAAAAGACTTGGATAGTTTCTTTGAAAGAAGGAAACTACACAACAAAGGAAACCATAAGCCAAGTGAAAAGACAGCCTTCAGAATGGGAGAAAAAACAGCAAATGAAACAACTGACAAAGATTAATCCCAAAAATATACAAACAGCTCATGCAGCTCAATACCAGAAAAATACCCAATCAAAAAATGGGTCAAAGAACTAAACAGACATTTCTCCAAACAAGACATACAGATGGCTAACAAACACATGAAAAGATGCTTAACATCACTCATTAAGAGAGAAATGCAAATCAAAACCACAATGAAGTACCATCTCACACCTGTCTGAATGGATGCTATCAAAAAGTCTACAAACATTAAATGCTGGAGAGGGTGTGAAGAAAAGGGAATCCTCTTACACTATTGGTGGGAATGCAAACTAATACAGCCACTATGGAGAACAGTGTGGAGATTCCTTAAAAAACTGGAAATAGAACTGCCATTATGACCCAGCAACTCCAGTGCTGGGCATACACACCGAGGAAACCAGAATTGAAAGAGACATGTGTATCCCAACGTTCATCGCAGCACTGTTTACAATAGCCAGGACATGGAAGCAACCTAGATGTCCATCAGCAAATGAATGGATAAGAAAGCTGTGGTACATATACACAATGGAATATTACTCAGCTATTGAAAAGAACGCATTTGAATCAGTTCTAATGAGGTGGATGAAACTGGAGCCTATTATACAGAGTGAAGTAAGTCAGAAAGAAAAACACCAATACAGTATATTAACACATATATATGGAATTTAGGAAGATGGTAATGACGACTCTATATGTGAGACAGCAAAAGAGACACAGATATAAAGATCAGACTTTTGGACTCTGGGAGAAGGCAAGGGTGGGATATTTGAAAGAATAGCATTGAAACATGTATATTACCATATGTGAAATAGATCACCAGTCCAAGTGTGATGCATGAAACAGGGCGTTCAGGGCCAGTGCACTGGGACAACCCAGAGATGAGATGGGGAGGGAGGTGGGTTCAGGATAAGGGACACATGTACACCCATGGCTTATTCCTATCAATGTATGGCAAAATCCACCACAACATTGTAAAGTAATTAGCCTCCAATTAAAGTAAATAAATAAATTTTTTAAAAAATAATTTGAGATAAAAATGCTCAAAAGAATAGGAATAGGCAGATACTTACTTAACATGAAATAATAATACATTTGAATCAGACATTCCCACTGAAGTCAAGAACAAGACCAGGTGCCCACTGTCAGTACTGTTACTGAGCATTATACTGGAGTTGCTAGACTATGCAATTCATTTAATTCAAATATTTAGTGGGCATATACTCTGTGCCAAGTATTATTTCATGTCCTTCTTTGTAACAAAGCAGATAACAAAGTAACAAAAGTCTCTGAATTTATAGGATTTATATTGTGGGACCCATAGACTATGTTAGATAAAAGAGAAATAACTGGGGTATAATAAATATTGCTATTGGTAGATGATATAATTGTACATGTGGAAAACCTAAGAAAATCAACTGAGGAACTACTATAAAATGAGATAATTTGGTAAGGCATTGGAATAGAAAACTTAATATGCAGAAATCATTAGCAGATGTTGTTATGTATATGATCTGAACCATTAGAGTGTAAAGTAGATAATGATGCCGTTTAAAATTATCTAACACTAACCAATACTAAGTAATAAATGTGGAAAAATAGGAACAAAACTTTAGAATACATACTAATGAAGGACACAAAAGAAGACCTGGACAAATGGAAAAATAAAATCATTTTCTTGGACAGAAAAAAATAAGGGAAAAGACTTCGATATTACACTAAAGAAGACCTATGAATGTCTATAAACATATGAAAAGATGATCAATGTTATTTGTCACCAGGGAAACTAAGATGATGGTGAAATTCTACTACATGCCAACTAGAAAGACGGTAATAAAAAGACTAATAATTGTAAATGCTGATGAGAATGAGGAGAAATTTGAACTCTCATACGATAATGGTAAACTGGTATAGGCACTTTGTAAAACACATACTTAGGAACCAGTCATTGCACTCAGAGGAATCTAACAAACAGAAATGAAAATATTTCCAACTTGTACCTGAATGTATGTAGCAACATTATTCATCAGAGTTTCTAACGGAAAATAATTCCAATAACTAATTTTATATATGAAATGCATTATATACATTCAATAGATCATTCATGAATAGAATTGAAGAGAATATTTCCCAATTCATTATATGAGGCCATTTTGTTTTCAAAAATACAATTCTATCTATTCATAATTTCAGAAGTTTTTCTGTAGAAACTGACAGCCTGATCTTTAAAGGCAAATAGCAGTGTAAAAGGTCTAGAACAGAAAAAAACCACAAAACCTGTGTAAAAGACCAAAGCTGGTGAGTTGACACTACCTGACTTCAAGAAATAGATGGGAAATAGATGGAAAAACAGTGGAAACAGTGTCAGACTTTATTTTTTTGGGGCTCCAAAATCACTGCAGATGCTGATTGCAGTCATGAAATTAAAAGACGCTTACTCCTTGGAAGGAAAGTTATGACCAACCTTGATAGTTCATTAAAAAGCAGAGACATTACTTTGCGAGCAAAGGTCCGTCTAGTCAAGGCTATGGTTTTTCCCATGGTCATGTATGGATGTGAGAGTTGGACTGTGAAGAAAGCTGATCGCCGAAGAATTGATACTTTTGAACTGTTGGAGAAGACTCTTGAGAGTCCCTTGGACTGCAAGGAGATCTAACCAGTCCATTCTAAAGGAGATCAATCCTGGGTGCTGAATGGAAGGACTGATGCTAAAGCTGAAACTGCAATACTTTGGCCACCTCATGCGACGAGTTGACTCACTGGAAAAGACTCTGATGCTAGGAAAAGTTGGGGGCGGGAGGAGAAGGGGACGACCGAGAATGAGATGGCTGGATGGCATCACCGACTCTGTGGACATGAGTTTGAGTGAACTCCAGGAGTTGGTGATGGACAGGGAGGCCTGGCGTGCTGTGATTCATGGGGTCGCGGAGAGTCGGACACGACTGAGCGACTGAACTGAACTGACTTCAAGAAGTTATATCAAGCTACAATAATCAAGACAGGGTGATATCCATGTCAATGTAGACAAATGAGTGGAGCAGAACAGAGTTCAGGAAAGACCCACATATATATGGCCAACTGACATTTTTAAAAAGGAGCAAAGACAATGGAGTGGAGCCTTTTCAACAAATGTTTTCTGGAACAAGTAGACATTTATATCAAAAAGAAAAGAACTTGGATCCATATGAGAGTCAATTCCTAGGTAGGTTGATAAGAAGTCCCGGGTCCCAGAGGAGAAGAGAGGGGTCTGGAGTTCTGAAGGAGGAGAAAAGGACAAATGCTTTTTCCTATATTGCTTTGTCTTAGTCAATATAACAATGTATTCTGCTTGAGGACATGTTTCTCCTTCTTGAGAATCTTCAGACTAATCCTGTCATCTTAAAATGTATATGATGGCAGTGGGTCTGGTAAGACCTTTCTATTGTTAGTTCTAATTCCATTATCTTAAAATGGAAATTGTGGGAGTGGGTCTGATAAGATCTTTACAATCTTGAGACATTCTTTTGATTTACTTTAATAACCAATTGAAAAATGTATGTAACTCCCTTGCTAAGACTAACAAGGGGGGCACTCTCCGCCCCCTTCTGATGTCTATGTCAGAGGATTTCTCTGCCCTCAACTTTAATAAAACTCTGCAACACAAAAACTGTTGAGTGATCAAGCCTGGTCTCTGGTCCCAAAGCTAAATCTTCTTTGGAGATTACAAATCTGACATCATTCACCGTAAGCTATCACATACATTACACCATATACATAACTCAAATGGATAATAAGCCTAATGAAATAATAGGTTCATATTTCATAATGAAATAATAAATATAAATGAACCCCCCCAAAAAACTCCAAAACTTCTAGAAGAAAAAAACTGGTGAAAAGCCTCTGAACTTGTAGTTAGGTGTAGCTGTACCTAGATTCTTAGGTACAACATCAAAAGAATGAGTCCTTAAAAAAAGTTCAGGCACTGAACTACATAAAAACTAAATTCTTCTGCTGTTCAAAACATATTATTAAGAGAATATGGAAAGTCAAGTCAAAGACCAGGAGAAAATCTTTGAAAAGCAAGTTAACTGGTAAAGGAAGAATCTGTATTCAGACTATACAAAGAATTCTCAAAAATCAACATGAAAACACAGGAAAATTGCAAAAGACTTGAACAGATACTTCAAAGAAGATATATGGATGGCTGCTAAGCACATGAAATAATGCTCAGGATCATTAGCCATCACTAGGTAAATAAACATTAAAACCACAAGTTACTGCTCCATACCTATTAGAATTAAAAAGAAAAACTATACAAAATGTGGAGACACCCAACAGCCATCCATCTGTTTCTCCTGGATACAAAGTACAGCCATTTCAGAGAATAGTTTAGCAGTTTCTTGAAAAGTTAGACATACAGCTACCACAGGATTTAGCCATTCAACCACTGGGAATTTACTCAGGAGAAAGACAAACATATAAATATAGACTTGAACATGAGTGTTCATAGAAGCTTTATCTGTAATAGCTAAAAACTGGAAACACAACTAGCCACCAACAGGCGAATAAATGAATGAACTAATCATTCCACAATGGAATACAAACCAACAAAAAGGAACTATGGATACATATAAGGATGAATTTCAAAATATTCAAGAAAATAAGAGATACCAAGGGAACATTTCATGTAAAGATGGGCTCAATAAAGGACAGAAATGGTATGGACCTAACAGAAGCAGAAGATATTAAGAAGAGCTGGCAAAAATACAAAGAAGAACTATACAAAAAAGATCTTCATGACCCAGATAATCACAACAGTGTGATCACTCACCTAGAGCCAGACATCCTGAAATGCGAAGTCGAGTGGGCCTCCAGAAGCAGCACTAGAAACAAAGCTAGTGGAGGTGATGGAATTCCAGTTGAGCTATTTCAAATCCTAGAAGATGATGCTGTGAAAGTGGTGCACTCAACATGTCAGCAAATTTGGAAAACTCAGCAGTGGCCACAGGACTGGAAAAGGTCAGCTTTCATTCCAATCCCAAGAAAAGGCAATTCCAAAGAATGCTCAAACCACCACACAATTGCACTCATCCCACATGCTAGTAAAGTAATGCCCAAAATTCTCCAAGCCAGGCTTCAACAGTACATGTCAAGCTGGTTTTAGAAAAGGCAGAAGAACCAGAGATCAAATTCCCAACACCCGTTGGATCATTGAAAAAGCAAGAGTTCTAGAAAAATATCCATTTCTGCTTTACTGACTATGCCAAAGCCTTTGACTGTGTGGATCATAATAAACAGTGGAAAATTCTGAAAGAGATGGGAATACCAGACCACCTGACCTGCCTCTTGAGAAACCTGTATGCAGGTCAGGAAGCAAGTTAGAACTGGACATGGAACAACAGACTGGTTCCAAATAGGAAAAGGGGTACGTCAAGGCTGTATATTGTCACCCTGCTTATTTAACTTATATGCAGAGTACATCATGAGAAATGCTGGGCTGGAGGAAGCACAAGCTGGAATCAAGATTGCTGGGAGAAATATCAATAACCTCAGATATGCAGATGACACCACCCTTATGGCAGAGAATGAAGAACTAAAGAGTCTCCTGATGAAAGTGAAAGAGGAGAGTGAAAAAGTTGGCTTAATGCTCAACATTCAGAAAACTAAAATCATGGCATCCGGTCCCATCACTTCATGGCAAACAGATGGGGAAACAGTGGAAGCAATGGCTGACTTTATTTTGGGGGGCTCCGAAATCACTGCAGATGGTGACTGCAGTCATGAAATTAAAAGACGCTTACTCCTTGGAAGGAAAGTTATGACCAACCCAGAGAGCATATTAAAAAGCAGAGACATTACTTTGCCAACAAAGGTCCATCTAGTCAAGGCTATGGTTTTTCCAGTAGTCATGTATGAATGTGAGAGTTGGATTATAAAGAAAGCTGAGCACCAAAGAATTGATGCTTTTGAACTGTGGTGTTGAAGAAGACTATTGAGAGTCCCTTGGACGGCAAGGAGATCCAACCCGTTCATCCTATAGGAAATCAGTCCTGAATATTCATTGGAAAGACTGATACTAAAGCTGAAATTCCAATGCTTTGGCCACCTGATGCGAAGAACTGACTCATCTGAAAAGACCCTGATGCTGGGAAAGATTGAAGGCAGGAGGAGAAGGGGATGACAGAGGATGAGATGGTTGGATGGCATCACTGACTCAATGGACATGAGTTTGAGTAAACTCCGGGAGTTGGCGATGGACAGGAACGCCTGGCGTGCTGCAGTCCATGGGGTCACAAAGAGTCGGACACAACTGAGCAACTGAACTGAACTGAATGCTGATGAAACAAGTTAGAATGAAAATGAATGTACACTGTATGTTTCAATTTACAAAATGTTTTTAAAAATATAAAGTAACCTATTGTAATGTAGAACAGATTGGTGGTTGCTTGGGGAGGTGTGTGGAATATGACAAGCAGAGATTAAAAAGGAACACAATGAAACTTCTCAAGGTGACAGGTATGTTCACTGTCTTCATGGTGTTAATACTTGCATGAGTATATGGGAGTGGAAACTTGAGTGCACTGAGGATCAAGGAAAATTTCTGGGGTGACAGAAATGTTTTAAAATTGAACTGTGTAACTCTAGAAATTCAAAGTACTGAAAAGTATATTTGTACTTAGTGAATTTTACAGCAAATACAACTACAATAAAAAAAGACTTCTTTTCCTATAGTAAAAAAAAAAAAAAAAAACCCAAACCAACCAAACGAAAAAAGAACCCATCAACTGAAATTTCTAAAAAAGGTCAAGGAAAAGAGTTCACCAAGAAATAAAAGTAGCCAGAAATCTCGGGCGGGGGGTGGGGGGTGAGGAGAAAAAAAGGTGCCATAAATTTTTAAGTGAAGTGGTAGAATCAGAAAGTAATCAGAAAGTCAAAATGGATTAATGAAATTATAATCGAATACTTTTGAATACTGTATGTCAACACTGCCTCCATTAATGAATACATTTGATTCCAGACACCATGCCAGTGGTTCACCAACCTGAGTTGATACTACTGGAACTATTTTTAAAAAGTATAAATATCTCAGATGCAAATGTGTTGAGAACAGAGAAATTAAGTGATACAGTCATCTATCATGCTTATACTGGTGCTGAATCACTTCAGTCGTCAAAGGAGGATTTTTTTTTTTTTTAAACATTTGGGATTATCTGTATAAGCATGATTCTCCAGGCACTGTTCTTGCCTGGCATTCTTGCCTGGCACTGTTCTTGCCTGGAGAATCATGCTTATACAGATAATCCCAAATGTTTAAAAAAAAATCTCCTTTGATATAAAACCGCCTATTTAAAAAATTTGCACTGCAGAACAGAATACAGGGTAAGGGAGAAGCTTTTACTTGAGTAAGAATGACCTTAAGCGGAAATAACCAAAAGAAGTATAGTAAACTTGGAGACAAGAGGAACGTAAAATATATTAAATTACATTAAAAACAGTAAATTTATAAGTACATCAACCACACTGAATTTTGTGAGGATAGTGAGAACAGTGGTGATGCGGGGAGCCAAAGTTTTTAGTAGGGTCCTTGAGGACAGACTACAAGGAGAGAATTGTACTCGGATTAACTGGGGAAATGCAGCCTTCAAGTCTGTTTCCGGCATTCGACCCTGAGCCTAGGATTCTCCAGGGACCCCGGACCTCCTCAAATACTGAGAGCCCCCACCAGGCCATCTAAATGTCAGATTAAACTCCAAACATGACCAAGAAACCAAGAGACAGCCCTTAACCCAGGTGTCTCTAACAGATGTTAACCAGGACGAGGCACCGCGTTCACCGATACAAACTTTCATCACAGTTCGCAATCACGGAGCCCCACAAGCAAAGCGATCCAAACCCTGACAGAGTCGGACCTTCGGTCAATGATTTCTTCAAACTCTTTGGCCTCATCATTAACTCCCATTAGTCTCTGAGGCCGAATCTAAAAATCCCAATTACGGTCCTTCACACATGTTCCGGTTTCACAGACCCCACAGGTCGTGAATACAAGCCCAGAACCCGACTCACCTGATCCCAAACCCGTCCAAACACCACTGGCAGCAATAGAATGCTGGAGCCCACTTTCTCTACCGACGCCTTTCACGGTCCCTCAGGACGCATACCTGCTGCTTCAGGTTATCCGCGGACGACCTTGGAGCGCGGGCGGATTTCCGGATTCCGTCAGCGGACTCCGCTTTATGACGTAGCATGACCCCATCCACCTCGGCCTTTCTGACGAGACAGGCCATAACGGCTGTGGGAAGAAAGTGAAATCATTTCTGGCGCCCTAAATGCTTTTACCTCCTGGTTGCAAGGAATGACCAGCCATTCTGTGCTAACTGCGTTAAGATTTCAGACGTCAATGCCCTTCCAAGGCCAACGTGGCGAGTTCAGCCGGCTGAGGAAAAAAGAAAAATGGTAGCGCCCTTGGTGAACTTTAGAGCTGGAGCCCGACGGGCGCGGCCATCTTGGGAGGCAGGTGTCCGTAAGACGGAAAGGGCTCAGGCTCCCAGTGACTTGGGAAGATTATAGAAGCCGCGACCTCTCTGGAGAGGCAGCGGCCACTGAGTTGACAAAAGTAGTGGTCACTTATAACCTTAGGTTTGTGGAGAGAGCAGTTAAATGTGGAGTGGGTAAAGGCTTATGTTCAGTTCAGTTCAGTCGCTCAGTCGTGTCCGACTCTGCGACCCCACGGGCTGTAGCCCGCCAGGTTCTTTTGTCCATGGGATTCTCCAAGCATGCCCTTCTGCGGGGGATCTTCCGGACTCAGGGATCGAACCTTGGGCATCTGCATTTTAAGCAGATTGTTTACCTCTAGTTCAGTCGCTCAGTCGTGTCCGACTCTTTGCCATCCCATGAATCGCAGCACGCCAGGCCTCCCTGTCCATCACCAACTCCCGGAGTTCACTCAAACTCACTTCCATCGAGTCGGTGATGCCATCCAGCCATTTCATTCTCTGTCGTCCCCTTCTCCTGCTGCCCCCAATCCCTCCCAGCAACAGAGTCTTTTCCAGTGAGTCAACTCTTCGCATGAGGTGGCCAAAGTATTGGAGTTTCACCTTTAGCATCAGTCCTTCCAATGAACACCCAGGACTGATCTCCTTTAGAATGATCTCCTTTATCTAGGTGGGACCTAGATCCGTCCGTTCAGTCGCTTAGTCGTGTCCGACTCTTTGCGACCCCGTGTACTGTAGCCTACCAGGCTTCTCCGTCCATGGGATTCTCCAGGCAAGAATACTGGAGTGGGTTACTATTTCCTTCTCCAGGGGATCTTCCCGACCCAGGGATCGAACCCGGGTCTCCCGCATTGGAGGCAGACACTTTAACCTCTGAGCCACCAGGGAAGGGACCTAGATAGCTAGAGGTATATCTCCATAAAAATGCTAAGATTCGCGTGGGATGGACACTAGCGACATCTAGTGAGTAAGGGGATGAGGTGAAAATGTGTGAACTACGTTTTAAAAAGTAAATGGTGACAGTGGGCCATTTGAGAATGTAAAATTATGAGATAATGCAATTATCATACTTGGCATAGTTCACAAATGAAAAAAAATAATGATTTAAAATGTTATTTTTATGTAGGCATGGGAAGTTTAATTCTAGAGGGTTTAAAGATGATTTTTAGAAGGCAACCTAGATCCAATTTACATTTTTCATTCTTTGACCCAGCAATTCTAATTCCAACAATTTGGTAAAAAGTTTTATTAACCACAGAGGCTTTTGTAATAAACAAAGGAAAAGCCTAAGTGTACAGTAATAGATGCTTTGATAAATTATGGGCTATCCACTCAGTATAACAGAATATAACATTTAAAGATTGTTAGTATAAATAACGGAGAAGGCGATGGCACCCCACTCCAGTACTCTTGCCTGGAAAATCCCTTGGGCGGAGGAGCCTGGTAGGCTGCAGTCCACGGGTTCGGGAAGAGTCAGACACGACTGAGCGACTTCACTTTCACTTTTCACTTTCATGCATTGGAGAAGGAAATGGCAACCCACTCCAGTGTTCTTGTCTGGAGAATCCCAGGGACGGGGGAGCCTGGTGGGCTGCCGTCTATGGGGTCGCACAGAGTCGGACACGACTGAAGCGACTTAGTAGCAGCAGCAGCAGTATAAATAAGGAAAATGGTTTTTCCAGTAGTCATGTATGGATGTAAGAGTCGGACTGTAAAGAAAACTGAACACCAAAGAATTGATGCTTTTGAACTGTGGTGTTGAAGACTCTTGAGAGTCCCTTGGACTGCAAGGAGATCCAACCCGTTCATCCTAGAGGAAATCAGTCCTGAATATTCACTGGAATGACTAATGCTGAACTGAAACTCCAATACTTTGGCCACCTGATGCAAAGAACTGACTCATTTGAAAAGACCCTGATGCTGGGAAAGATTGAAGGCAGGAGGAGAAGGGGATGACAGAGGATGAGATGGTTGGATGGCATCACTGATTCAATGGGCATGGGTTTGGGTAGACTCCGGGAGTTGGTGATGGACAGGAAGGCCTGGCTTGCTGCAGTCCATGCAGTTGCAAAGCGTTGGACACAACTGAGCAACTGAACTGAACTGAAGTATTCTTCAGAAGATAAAAAGCATCTGCAGGATAGTATATATATTTTGATCCTTTTATGAGAACAAACCATAAACGTTTGTCTTTGTGAAAATCCTGACTGGTTAAATATTTAGCTTGGATTACTTTAGGGTTTATGCTTATAAGTAGAGAATATCATAAGTTTTCACATTCCCAATTTTTGCAATTCTTCATTATTAATATCTTTGTATAGTAATTATGTTTTACTTTATTATAAAAACATGTCCATTTTAGAAAAGTTTTAGAATACTGAATGATGTAGATGTTCATAATATAGTAAATATAGACTTGTCTCATTTTTCTTTTGTAAAAAATATACTTACTTGCATTTGAAATTTGGAGGAGAATATATCATTAACAGTATTTTGCTCTTAGGTACAATATGGGTGACAAAATTTGTTTATATATGCTTTTTAATTTTTATACATTAAGAATTTGTTTTCATAATTTCTTAATAATATTACATTCCCTCCAGGGATTAAATTTCAGCCCTATTCATCTGAGATGTCAAACTCTGAAAGGTGAGTTGAACATGTGGTCCAGAGGACTCGGGGCAGCCCATTCTGTGACTCTGACTGATCACTTTAAGGAATGAGCTGCTGTAACCCTGCCATGGCAGCATGTGTAGGTTCACAGAAGGATAAGAAGTAGAAAGCATCTGAGGACCTGGTAGGTGGGGCCCTCATGTCTGATTCTTTGTTGTAGAATATCTGCCCAGAATCCATCCTGTGACAATGTGGGGTGGGAGTGGCTGCACTAAATCCGGGATTTAGGGCAGAGCTGTTCAAATTTAAGTATAGAATCAGAAAGGTCATTTTATAAACCCAGAGCCTGGGGTCCCCAGTCTCACAGGGTCTGGTTTGGGTCTGCAGTGTGACTCAAGGGCTTGAATCTTTTACAAGACTCTCAGAGAATCCTGAGGCAGGAAGCCCAGAGAAAACACTTAGAAACACATCTAGAATGTTCTTGGCTCACAACAGATATTGTTGGCTCCCCCTTGTACATTTAGGCGTTGATTCAAATTACATTTGCCCAGAAGAGTCTTCCTTGGAAACCCTTTCTAAAATAGCTTCCCCATGACAGCGTATGTACTAGGCTTAATATTTCTCTAAAACATTTATCAGAACTGATATTCTGATGTGTATTTACTCAGTCCCCTTCACTAGTCTGTATGATCCATGAAGGCCGTGGCTTTGCCTGTTTTGTTCACTGATGAGTCTCCAGTGACTAAAACAGTATCTGGCCAAATGTAGATGCTTAACAAATATTTTTAAAGGAATCAATTACTCACCATGCAGTTGGATATTGAATACTGCCACAATACTGTATGGCAAATGTCCTTTTCTTTTTCCTCTAAAAGCAAGACTCATCATTTGTAAACTGGGTTAAATATCCTTATTATATCAAAGAAAATAACTCTGGATAGAGACAAGAGAAGAGATCTATTGCTTACAAAACTAAGAATTTGTTGCAAGCAGACCTGCCCAAAAAGAATTGATACAGGAGACTGACAAAAAGAAAATAACAGAAGGAAACATGTGACATTAGGAATGAAGAAAAAGGAATGGAATGGGTAAACAGATCATCAAATATAATAGGCTAGTCTCCTTTCAAGTTTTTTAAAATTACACTGGATGGTTGAAAGCAGACATAACAACTTTACCTGATATGGTTCTCAATGTAGGTAGAAGTGTTGAGATATCTTTCACTGTTGCTGCTGCTGCTGCTGCTAAGTCGCTTCAGTCGTGTCCGACTCTGTGCGACCCCATAGATGGAAGCCCACCAGGCTCCCCAGTCCCTGGGATTCTCCAGGCAAGAACACTGTTGCCATTTCCTTTCACTGTTAGGGAACTGTAAATTAAGGCCATCATTATCTACTACCACATACTTGATAGGATGGCTGGAATCAAGTATGACAGTGCCAACTGCTAGAAAAGACATGGAACATCCAGGGTGTTCATACAATACTGGTGAGAATGTAAATTTGTACAGCCACTCTAGAAAAATTTGGCAGTTTCTTATAAAGTTAAACACAAATGTAACATATGACTGCTGGGTATTTACCCCAAAGGAACAAATACTTACTTTCCCATAAAGTTGGGTCCACAAATGTTCATAGGGTTTTATTCAAAACAATGAAACACTGGAAAACAACCCAGACATCTGTCAACAGTAAACAGATAAGTCATTGTATATCCATACAAAAGAATACTATTAACAACAAGTAAAACTATTTATACACCAAAAAAAATTGGATGGATCTTAACAGCAATTTGCTGAGTGAAATGAAGCCTATCTCAAAAGCTACACACTATAGGATTCCATTTTAACAGCATTGTTGAAATAACCAAGTTGTAGTGATGGAGTTTGACCAGTGGTCACCATGGTCAGGGATGGGGGAAGAGTGTGACCACAGAGGGGTAGCAGGAGGATGTTTCTTTGTGTTGGCACAATTCTGCATCCCAATTGTGGTGGGGTTTACAGAAATCTTATGTATAAGATAAAATTTCTTAAAACTATATACTAAAAACAAAAAACTTCATACAAATTAGTGCATGCAAAAACCTACTAAAATCCAAATAAGATCCAGTTTATTTAACAGCACTGCACCAATGTCATTTTATTGGGTTTGATGATGTATTAAGATAACACTACTGAAGAAACTGATTAAGGGTATGTGGGAACTTGGTATATTTTGTATTTACTTGGGAGTCTAAAACTATTTCAAAACGAATTTTAGAAAAATCATTTTTAAAGTGTTTGTAAACTACCTAATGCTACTTATGAACTTAGATAAATACATCCAGTTATGTTGGATTACATTTATGAATAGATTCCTTTTTATTTTGAAGTACATTGTAGACAGAGCTGAATTTAGAACCTAAGAAATGCAATGGTTCAAGGTATTCTGCCCCAAAATGGACATCAGGTGTATAATAAATTTAGACTTGTAATAGAAAATCAAGTATATGTCATTTTCATGAGGTTTCTTTCCTTCAGAATTCTGATATTTTGCTAAAGTTACTCCATATTTAGTGGGTCCATAACCATTTTATTTGTGTGAATTCATAAAAAGCAATGAGACAAAATGTATCACTGAAATCCTGCCATATTCATTGCTATCTGAAAATTTTTCTCCAGCATGCATATCAGGTAACTTACCAAGGTTTTTATTTCCCGGCAAAGGCTTTCCCACGATCATCATATTGTTACTATGTATGAGCTCACTGGTGATCTATTATGATCACTAATGAGATAGGGTTTTTATTTCCATAGAAGGCTCTCCTAGTCTCCCCATTCATAGGATTTATCTTAGCATATACTTTTCAGACATATAATTAGTACCTAAAAATGCTTCCTTGAGCTTTTTCTGCTTGAATGTATCAGAATTTTCCTACATGTTAATTTAGACATACAATGTGAGGTAATTGATCACTGAAGGCACTAGCACATTCTCTTCATTCATTAAATTTCACCCCTATGCAAATTTCATATTTCCTAAGGGTGAAATCTAGCAGTAGACTAATCTACACTGACAATAGTCAAGTGTGCTAGGAGCACACTGATGTTTAATGAGTTCACTGAACTATCATCTTTTTTATCCTAAACAAACTCACTTGTATATAATGAGTTCAGAGTTTCTACAAAGAATTATGTACTTTGACCTATGTGTTTCTCATGTGTATTAACAAGGGCTGACAAAAGATCACCCCCAATCACTGGATTCATAGTCTGTCTCTTTTATGAGTTCTTTGAGGTACAATGAGTGTTGAATTTGTGTTGAAGGCTTTCTCACATTAATTGCATATATACAGTTTGTCTACTGTGTAAATTTTCTGGTGGGTAATGAGACAAATACCAAAGATGAATAAGATTTTCCATAGTCAGTATATATAAAGCTTAGAAATCTCCAATGTTGGACAAAGCATATTTTCTTCCTGTAGGTGTGATCATAGTCATCGTTTTCATGGTTTGTTTCCATTATGAGTTCTCTGATGTACAAGGAGATTCCTTTTAGAGGAGAAGCCTTTTCCACAATCACTGCATACAAAAGGTTTCTCTCCTGTATGAGTCCGCTGATGAACCACTAGACGGCTTTTCACAGTGAAGCCTTTGCCACATTCACTGCAGGCATAAGGTTTCTCTCCAGTATGAATCTGCTGATGTAAAATGAGCTCTGTTTCCATAACAAAACCTATTCCACATTCACTGCATATATAGGACTTCTCTCCCATATGAATTTGTTGATGTACAATGAGATAGCGTTTCATGGTGAAACCTTTTCCACATTCACTGCATGTAAAGGGTTTCTCTCCAGTATGAGTTCGCTGATGTACCACAAGATTGCTCTTAAAGGCAAACTCTTTTCCACATTTATTGCATGTATAGGGTTTTTCTCCAGTGTGAGTTCGCTGATGTAACATCAGTCCACTGTTCACAATGAAGCCTTTCCCACATTCACTGCATCGGTAAGGTTTTTCACCAGTATGGGTTCGCTGATGCACAACCAGCCGACTCTTTAATGGGAAGCCTTTCCCACACTCACTGCAGATGTAGGGTTTCTCTCCAGTGTGAGTTCGTTGGTGTATAGTAAGCATGCTCTTCACAGTGAAGCCTTTTCCACATTCACTACATACATAGGATTTCTCTACTGTATGTGTTTTCTGATGTACAATCAGATTACCCTTCCTGGGAAAGCCTTTTCCACATTCATTGCACATATACGGCTTCTCTCCTGTATGAATTCGCTGATGTTCGGTCAGACGGCTCTTCATGATGAAACCTTTCCCACATTCATTGCATATGTAGGGTTTCTCTCCTGTATGATTTCGTTGGTGGATGATGACATAGTGCTTTGTGGTAAAGCCTTTCCCACATTCACTGCAGATGTAAGGTTTCTCTCCGGTGTGAGTTCGCTGGTGTATAGTGAGCATGCTCTTTCCAGTGAAGCCTTTTCCACATTCACTACATACATAGCATTTCTCTCCAGTATGATTTCGCTGATGTAAGATGAGATTACGCTTCCCTGGGAAGCCTTTTCCACAGTCACTGCATACATAAGGTTTCTCTCCTGTGTGAGTTCGCTGGTGTTCGATCAGACGGCTCTTTGTGGTGAAGACTTTTCCACAATCACTGCATACAAAAGATTTCTCTCTCTCGTGAATTCTCTGATGTTCATTGAGCCTGGACTTCCGGGAGAATACCTTTGCACACAGACTGCATCCATAAGGTTTCTCTCCTGTATGAACTCTCTGATGATCAGTGAGCTGAGATTTCTTAACAAAGGCTTTCCCACATTCACTGCAGATATGGGCTTTCTCTGTGTTGTGAGTTATTTGGTGCTTAATGACTTGGGACTTAGTGCTGATGGGTTTTGCATTTACAGGGCATGTAACTGGAGAATGACATTTTTCATGTTTACCAAACAGAAATGATTTCCCATCTCCATTACATTTAGTAGAGTTTTTAATTTCATAGCTTTGGGTCTGGATGACTAAACTTAAATTTGACTTCAAAGTTTTTAAATAGAACTCAAACATATCATGATTTTGCCTGAAACAGAAATAACTTTGGCTTTGAGGAACAGGATTTCCAAATGTATTATGTTCCTGGTATTGTTCAATACCTTTCAGCATTTTTTTATTTTCCCAGTCAACCTGCAGATGATTACCAATGTTGCCAGTTTCTAGGAAAGAAGAGAATAATGAATCCTTTTTATTCCCATTTGGAATAAAATTGGTTAAAAAATTCCTTGGTGTTTTCTAAAAATGGTACTTTAGTGGCAACCTTATGATAATAGTATGAAACAAACACCCCCTGTATGCTGCTGCTGCTGCTAAGTCACTTCAGTTGTGTCCGACTCTGTGTGACCCCATAGACGGATGTTCCTTATTTCTTACACAGTGGTAAAACCAAAGTAATACAGGGACTTCCCTGGTGCGCCAGTGGTCAAGACTCTGTACTTCCACTGTAGGGCACATGGGTTTGATCCCACATGCAGTGTGGCCAAAAATTTAAAAAAAAACAAAAAAAAAACACCACAAAGACTTTTTCTTGAGCTGAGGCCTGGAAGGTGGAATTCCACAGCCAGGGAAGTGAAAGGGATTTGTGACAGGGTTCAAAGGAGTGAGTTATAAAATCCAAGGAAGGCAAAAACAAGGCAAACAAAAATCAAGATGTGAAATAAACTGAAGGATCAGATCTCAGAAGCAAAAATGGGTATATTTCCCTCTCAAGGTCTGAAAGTTCTTTTATGGGAAAGAAAGCTATGCAGAGGCACAGTTTCTGCATTTTCAGACACTCCCCAGCCTCTTCTCCCTGTCTAGCTCAGGACATCTTCAGTTACCAACCAGTTCTCACTCACCTGGCCAGGTACGACTGTGAATTTCATCTTCTGTCATCCATCGTTCTTCCCTTTGTTCCAACTTGGACAGCACATCTGATTTGCTGACTCGATACCCTGTTCATGGGAAATGATAGAAGACTTAGTCACATTGAATTGGGCTGGGGCTGGTCAAGACAGGAGAATTTTACATTTAAGGGACTGGTTTTCACATCTGCCAAGCAGAGGTTTTGCACTCAGGAGAGACTCATGGGACATTATGATATGATGATATCTCTTTGGTCTCCACCCCTGGTTTCTGGCAGAGAGCTTCTGCAGCCCTTATAGGAACTTCCCTGGTGGTCCAGTGGCTAAGACTCCAAGCTCCCAAAGCAGAGGGCCTGGGTTTGATCCATGGTCATGGAACTAGATCCCATATGCTGCAACTAAAGATCCCACATGACACAACAGAGCTTGAAGATCCTTTTTGCCACAACTAAGATCTGGTGTGTGTACTAAGTCACTTCAGTCATGTCTGACTCTTTGTGACCCTATGGACTCAAACCCACCAGGTTCTCTGTCCATGGGATTCTTCAGCATGAATACTGGAGTGGGTTGCCATGACCTTCTCCAGGGGATCTTCCTGACCCCAGTATCAAACCATAGTCTCTTGTATCTCCTACATTGGCAGGCGGGTTCTTTACCACTAGCACCACCTGGGAAGACCTGGCACAGCCGAAGAAATATTTTTAAAATTAAAATGAAGCCCTTGTAATTTCCTATGTAAGAGGCATGGCAGAAACCTCTTTTGTTACAGCATTTGGTTTAAATTCCAGTTCCTGGCACAAGAACTTCCAGCACCCTTGGTCTCCAATAGTGACGGGTGTCTTCTGTGTGCTGATAAGATGACTGGTGACTAGGGGCCCTAAAGAGTTTAAGAGTGGAGACTGACTGCCAGAAAAATCAAGGCAAGAACAGAAGGCTAGAAATTTCAGCTCCTCCTACCCCTGCCATGAGCTTCCCTGATAGCTCAGTTGGTAAAGAATCCACCTGCAATGCAGGAGACCCCCATTCGATTCCTGGGTCAGAAAGATCTGCTGGAGAAGCGATAGGCTAACCACTCCAGTATTCTGGCCTGGAAAATTCTGCGGACTGTATAGCCCATGAGGTTGCAAACAATGGGACATGACTGAGCAACTTTCACTTTTCACCCCCGCCACACAGAGTGAGGGGACTGGAGACTGAGTTAACCACCCACAGGCCAGTGATTTTAAAAAACATGCCTACACAATGGAATAGGCATAAAAACCCCTATACAACCACGTTGGGGAGCTTCTGGGTTGATGACCACATCAAGGTGACACACTTGGAGCACTCATGGAAGAACCATGATCCCTCCCCCTTAACTCTGCCCCTGGCATCTCTTCTATTTGGCTATTCCTAAGTTTTACCCTTTATAATAAACTGGTAATGGTAAGTTAAGTGCTTTCCTGAGTTCTGTGAGCCATTCTAACAAACTGTCAAATGCTGAGGGGTGGAGAATGGGAATGCTTGATTTTTTTTTTTTATGTAATTTTTTTTAGGGGGGCCATGTGGGACCTTAGTTTCTCAACCAGGGATCAAACTTGTGCTCCCTGCATTGGAAGTGCGAAGTCTTAACCACTGGACTACCAGGGAAGTCCCAAAGGCCCAGTTTATGGTCAAGTCAGACAGAAGTGTGGGTACCCTGGACACCTAATATGTTCACCTTACAACTGAAGTGAGCCTGTAAGCCTCTGGGGTATGATGCTGAATTTGGGTGATTAGTGTCAAAAGAGGACTGAACTGCAGGACACCTAGGCTGTACCTGGAGAGTAGAACTGGTTACTAATATAGAAAAAACCCAGACATTCGGTGTCAGTCGTGTTGGGCGTAAAAACAGTTCATGGCACATTGTATATACCCTTTTATCAGGAGCTAGAAGAGGCAATGAGAATCTGCCATAGGGCACTGCAGTGATTTCAAAGTTTAAGCAGCTGAGAAAATAAAGGCCACTGACTGGGGACCCTCTGAAGGACCCAAGGGAGCTGTCCTCACCCACGGACACCAGGTTGCTATAGTTCTCCAGCATCACATCCCGGTACAGGGTCTTCTGAGCAGGGGCCAGGAGCTGCCACTCTTCCCACGTGAAGTCCACAGCCACATCCTTGAATGACAAAGTTTCCTGGAGTAACAGATTCCTGGTTTAATATGAGTGTTTCTCTTCAATTCATTTATCAAGAATATAAAGGAAGCTATCCTGCTCATATTAAGTATAATTTTGACACCAATTCTCATGTGTATGTTTTTTTAAACACACCACCAAGCAATTATCTGACACCATCTGTGTGTCCTACCATTCAATTCTGACACGATCAACCTGAAGAGAGCATCATGTGGCATAGGGCAAGGGCTCAGTCCCATGTCTAAAATATGACACAAAGGAACCTAGCTACAAAATAGAGACAGACTCACACAGAGAATAGACTTATGGTTGCTGAAGTGGGGGCTGAGGTAGAAATGGGTTGGGAGTTTGGGATTAGCAGATACAAACTATTATATATATAAAATGGATAAATAAAGTTCTAATGTTAGCACAGAGAACTATATTCAATATACTGTGACAAGCCATAACAGAAAACAGTATGAAAAAAGAACGTATATACATGTATAACAGAATCACTTTGGTATACAGCAGAAATTAACACAACATTGTAAATCAACTATACTTCAATTTAAAAAAGATTTTAAAGAAGATATCATGAGCAAAGCTGAAAGAAAAGTGACAAGCCAGGAAAATATTTTTTATAAATAAAGAGGACTTCCCCAGAGTCCAGTGCTTAAGAATCCACGCTTCCACTGCAGGGAGTGCAGGTTCAGTCCCTGGTCAGGGAAATAAGGTCCCACATGCCACGTTGCGAGGTTAAAATAAAAGACAGAGAAAGAATCAATATATAGTGGATAGGAATGACTCCTTAATCAGAAGAAAAAGATAATCTTGTTAATGTAAAAATGATAAGGACAGACATTTCTCAAGAGAAAAAATGCAGCTGACCAATTAATATACAAGACAGATTTCAACCTCATCTGTGATGAGGTAAATGCAAAATATGGCAAAAAAAAATTATTGATGAAAATCATACAGTTTGATAATATCCTAGTGTTAAGTGCTGTCAAAGACTAAAGGCATGGATGACCTCACACAGCTCTTACCATGTGGCAGGCACTCCTCTAAACGCTTTACATAGTTTAACACAGTTTTTTGAATATGACCATAGACAAATGGCTCAGTGGGAAAAGAATCTGTCTGCAATGCAGGAGACACAGGAGACGTGGGTTCAATCCCTGGGTTGGGAAGATCCCCTGGAGGAGGAAATGGCAACCCACTCCAGTATTCTTGCCTGGAGAATTCCATGGACAGAGGAACTTGGCAGGTTGAAGCACATGGAGTCACATAGAGTCGGACACGACTGAGTGACTAAGCACAGCACATAGACAAATGGAATTTTATACAGCTAATATTCACTGAACAATTGCAGTCAGTATTTGTTTGGATGTTTAAATTATATCATCTTAGGGCAACCGGATGTTCTTTAAGAGTCTAATTTTTTGTGGCACAAAATGTCCTAACAGATGTGTTTATGTACACAGATATGTGCACGAACCCACATACATTTGTAAATAGACACACATCTACAGGTGCACACACAGGGTCAGTGACAGATACACATGATGTTCTAACACGAGTTTCACAGGAATCACATAAACACTACATTCTTAATCCCACTTTGCCATGGTGTTGGGGTTAGATTCAGTTAATTTCTCTCTACTGAACTGGATTTTTTTTTTTTTACAGGCTCTACAAATCCATTAAGGAATAAAGGAAAGAACAAAATAAGACATGAGTCACCTGCGCCTGGATCATATTTTCTGTTCTCTGAAAACAGTTGGCAACGCAGAGGTTCTGTCTCTGTTTCTTCTGGATATTCCTGTTAATTTCTAGTTAGATATCACAGCTACCAGAGTGTCTCCAGAAATAACAATATCTAGGTCCTGGAACCTCCTCTTTCTTAATTCATATCTTGTCTGTTGTTTAAACCTGTGGGTTGAAAAGCAAAATTACTTTTAGGATTATATTCCTACTTTCTGTGCGCTCACCTTAATACTACGGTCCCCAGTATTTCTGTCTCTCCATTTAGTCTCCCAGAGAATTTCACACCTCCAGCCAGTGAAATCTAATTCCCTGAATATGTGGGAGCAGCATGAATTTGACAGGGGAAGTGGTCAAGGAGAACTAGCACAGCACTACATTTCAGTGGCAGGTAATTTTCAGAACAGTTATACAAACGAAGCCATCCGGGCATTGAGAAACTGGAAAATTCTTCCTTTAAATTTTGTTGCCCTGACACCTCTTTAAAAGTCTTCATCAGTTCAGTTCAGTTCAGTCGCTCAGTAGTGTCCGACTCTTTGCCACCCCATGAATCACAGCATGCCAGGCCTCCCTGTCCATCACCAATTCCTGGAGTTCACTCAAACTCATGTCCACAGAGTCGGTGATGCCATCCAGCCATCTTGTTCTCTGTTGTCCCCTTCTCCTCCCGCCCCCAACCCTTCCCAGCATCAGACTCTTTTCCAGTGAGTCAGCTCGTCGCATGAGGTGGCCAAAGTATTGGAGTTTCAGCTTTAGCATCAGTCCTTCCAATGAACACCCAGGATTGATCTACTTTAGAATGGACTGGTTGGATCTCCTTGCAGTCCAAGGGACTCTCAAGAGTCTTCTCCAGCACCCCAGTTCAAAAGCATCAATTCTTCGGCGATCAGCTTTCTTCACAGTCCAACTCTCACATCCATACATGACCACTGGAAAAACCAAAGCCTTGACTAGACGGACCTTTGTTGGCAAAGTAATGTCTCTGCTTTTTAATTCATATCCCTTGTTTAAAAACATTTTCAACACGAGGGCCAATGAGCAAATCAGAAAAAGAATACGAGCTATACAATCTTGAGAAAGAATAATGGAACTGGAGGAATCAACCTGCCTAACTGCAGGCTCTACTATAAAGCTACAATCATCAAGAGAGTATGGTACTGGCACAAGACAGAAACATAGATCAAGGGAACAAAATAGAAAGCCCAGAGATAAATCCACGCACCTATGGACGCCTTATCTTTGACAAAGGAGGCAAGAATATACAATGGAGAAAAGACAATCTCTTTAACAAGTGCTGCTGGGAAAACTGGTCAACCACTTGTAAAAGAATGAAACTAGAACACTTTCTAACACCATACACAAAAATAAACTCAAAATGGATTAAAGATCTAAATGTAAGACCAGAAACTATAAAACTCCTAGAGGAAAACATAGGCAAAACACTCTCTGACATAAATCACAGCAGGATCCTCTATGACCCACCTCCCAGAATATTGGAAATAAAAGCAAAAATAAACCAATGGGACCTAATTAAACTTAAAAGCTTTTTGCACAATGAAGGAAACTATAAGCAAGGTGAAAAGACAGCCTTCAGAATGGAAGAAAATAAAAGCAAACGAAGCAACTGACAAAGAATTAATCTCAAAAATATACAAGCAGCTCCTGCAGCTCAATTCCAGAAAAATAAACGACCCAATCAAAAAATGGGCCAAAGAACTAAATAGACATTTCTCCAAAGAAGACATACAGATGGCTAACAAACACATGAAAAGATGCTCAACATTATCAGATGATCATTATCAGAGAAATGCAAATCAAAACCACAATGAAGTACCATCTCACACCAGTCAGAATGGCTGCTATCAAAAAGTCTACAAACAGTAAATGCTGGAGAGGGTACGGAGAAAAAGGAGCCCTCTTACACTGTTGGTGGGAATGCAAACTAATACAGCCACTATGAGGAACAATGTACAGATTCCTTAAAAAACTGGAAACAGAACTGCTATATGACCCAGCAATGCCACTGCTGGACATACATACCAAGGAAACTGGAATTGAAAGAGACACGTGTACCCCAACGTTCATCGCAGGACTGTTGACAATAGGCAGGACATGGAAGCAACCTAGATGTCCATCAGCAGACAAATGGATAAGAAAGCTGTGGTACATATACACAATGGAATATTATTCAGCTATTAAAAAGAATGCATTTGAATCAGTTCTAATGAGGTGGATGAAACTAGAGCCTATTATACAGAGCGAAGTAAGAAAGAAAAACACCAATACAGCATATTAAAGCATATATATGGAATTTAGAAAGATGGTAACAATGACCCTATATGCGAGACAACAAAAGAGACACAGATGTAAACAACAGACTTTTGGACTCTGTGGGAGAAAGTGAGAGTGGGATGATTTGAGAGAATAGCATTGAAACTTGTATATTATCAAACGTGAAATAGATCGCCAGTCCAGGTACAATGCATGTGACAGGGTGCTCAGGGCTGGTGCACTGGGAAGACCCTGAGGGAAGGGATGGGGAGGGAGGTGGGAGGGAGGGTCAGGATGGGGAACACATGTACACCCATGGCTGATTCATGTGAATGTATGGTAAAAACCACCACAATATTGTAAAGCAATTAGCCTCCAATTAAAAAAAATTTTAAACCTACAAAACTAAACAAACAAACAAAAAACTATGAGCTATAAATACAAATATAAAAAACAATTCAAAAATATAAATACTGGGGAAATGAATAAGGCAGTCAACTTGCAGGAAGAAGAATAAAGACAAAATTTAAACGGGCTAGAAAACTGGTGGGTTAGGGACTTGGACCTGAAGTTTTCGGGGAATGTTAAGTTCATTAGCCAAAGTCTGAGCTAAACACACGAACCTACCAGGGCTCCTGAGCCTCCAAGCATGCGTCACGCATTTCTGCACAAAAGACAGCGACCGTTATCCACCCCCCTCCCCCGACTAATACCAAACCAGGTCAGATACACACGTACACTGATCTCCCTTAATGGTTCCTCGACTTTGAGCTCCAAATTATTCGAAAACCCGAACAAGACGCCGCATTCACTGACAATCCCCACCGCACTAGTTGTCAACCGCCAAGACGCTAAACCCTGACCTCAGGACTCTCAGTAGTTGATCCGTTCAGACTTTTAATCGTTGACCACCAGAGCCCATGACTAACCCCAAAGACACCCCGATCACAGACATTCAATACACGCTCCCCTCAAAACAAAATCAAACCGCCACCCGCCCTCGTGCTACCTTCACAGGCTGGAAGGAGCCACAACCCATCTAAAGGCCGACAAACCGCCCCGTCCCCTCCCTTTTTACAGCCAGACCCACAAACCCACCCGGTTGTCTCCTGAACCTGCAGCTACCTCTTCAGGGCCTAACTTTCTTCCCTAAGCTTCTTCCACTTCTGGTCCTCTCGCCCAGCCCCCTCTACCGACACCAACCGTCAAGGGTCAGCGGCGTTTCTACCGCGTTTCTATGGTGAACGATAGGGCGTTTCCGGCATTTCCTTATGAGCTAATATATCCGCGCCACCACTGCCGCCTCGGCCCCCTGGGGGCCGCCATCTTTGCGCATCTGACGTAAAGACGTCGTACGGGTCCGCTAAGAAACCACGGCTGAAATTCTGTTTCCTGGCCCAAGGAAAAATGGGCGATTTTAAGAGGCTTGAGCTCATACAAAGCAATCATGACGTGAGGGTAAATTCGTTTGAATGTACAGGGCCTGCTTTCTAAGGTCGGAGCCCATCAAGACCAGAAGGGCGCAGGCATACATTCTAAGAGGCTGTTAATAGCTCTGGCGTCTCAGCTCCATGGTAAATTAAAATTACTTCTGGACATCTCGATCACTGGTTTAAGCCCGAAAATATCTAGAGACCGTATGAAAACTTAAGCGTGCTTGGAAAAAAACGAAAACTGGAGGCGCTCTGTAGCCATTGGGCAGGAGCACCGTGGAAGCAACCATCTTAGAAGAGGTTCGGTGTCCGTACGCAGAGCAAGTGCTTTGTGCGGGGCGGGGCTAGGCGTGGAATTGTCAGGTTAAATGTTTGGGAAAACCGAGGTTTGGGAAAACGATTAGTATAGCGATCACAATGTGAGCAGAAACAGTGGACGTTGTGAGCCACTTCTCAAGTGTGCTAATTACACGGCCGAAATACAAAACTTGCCATATCCTAGGCAGCACAGGACAGCCTTCTGTCACTATCCATTAGTCTACATTCTTTTCATAAAATTAGTACTGTATGTTCTGTACTAATATGTTCTATGCTAACACATAGCATAATTGTTTTGAAATTCATCATTACCAAAGTATCAGTAGTTCGTTCCTTTTTGTTGCTTTCAATTCAGTTCAGTTCAGTCGCGTCCGACTCTCCGCGACCCCATGAATCACAGCACGCCAGGCCTCCCTGTCCATCACCAACTCCCGGAGTACACTCAAACTTTGTTGCTTTAGTATTCATTATTGGATATTCCAAAATTTAATCATTCACCAATGGGTGGACCTTTGAATTGGTTCCAGGTTTTTGGATACTGCAAATAGAACTATGAACATCCGTGTACAAAAATTACCTCAAATAACTGGTTTTCCCACAGTCCTGTGCATCTTCGTCACCTCCCAAGAAGTCTTTGCCAGTCATTTACGTACACTACCCATTTACTGGAAGAGTCTGATGCTGGGAGGGATTGGGGGTGGGAGGAGACGGGGACGACAGAGAATGAGATGGCTGGATGGCATCACCAACTCGATGGACATAACTTTGAGTGAACTCCGGGAGTTGGTGATGGACAGGGAGGCCTGGCGTGCTGTGATTCATGGGGTCGCAAAGAGTCGGACACGACTGAGCGACTGAACTAACTGACCCATTTTATGCCTTGCTCCAGCTCATATTGCTCCCGTCACCCCAGCCCTAAGCTCGAAGACTCACTCACTCGGAGGAAACAGATCTTGTGAACACAGGCTGTGGCACAGACCCCAGTTTCACCCGTTGGCTTCAATATGTTTAACCCTATACTCCAATGCCATAAACAATTCTCAGAAAGTGACTTGATAGTCATGTAACCAAAGGTCACAGCAGGAAGTTAGTTCCATTTTCCAATATTCCCTAAGATGACAATAATATGCAAGGAGATCAGGATTCACTGAAAGCTGTTCTACTCAGAGTGAGGGTTCATAATAGCTAAAGGATACAGATTAACATCAGCCAAGGGAAGAGACTGGAAAGGCAGGGTCTGGGTAAGTTCCAAATGGAGCTTCCAGCTGCCTTTCCAACAATGGAATCATGGGCAGTGTGACTTTTTCCCCTTTATTTTTTAATTGAAGTTTAGCTGATTTACAATGTTGTGTTAGTTTCAGATGCACAGCAAAGTGATTCAGTTTTACATGGTATCAGTCGCTGAGTAGTGTCTGACTCTTTGCAATGCTGTGGACTGCAGCCGGCTAGGCTCCTGTGTCCATGGGATTCTCCAGGCAAAAATACTGGAGTGGGTTGCCATTCCCTTCTCCAGATCTTCTCAACCCAGGGATCGAACCCAGGTCTCCAGAATTGCAGGCAGATTCTTTACCATCTGAGCCACCAGGGAAGCCAGAGTTTGACATATACATAATAAATCCCTTTAATTTAAAAAATATTAAATTTTTAAAATTGAAGTATAGTTGATTTGCGTTGTGTTAGTTTCAGATATATAGCAAAACAATTCAATTATTCATATATATTGGGCTTCCCAGGTGGTGCTAGTGGTAGAGAACCCACCTGCCAATGCAGGAGACATAAGAGACACAGGTTCGATCGCCAGGTCCAGAAGATCTGGAGGAGGGCATAGCAACCTACTCCAGTATTCTTGCCTGGAAAATCCCATGGATTGAAGAGCCTGACAGTCTATAGTCCATAGAGTCAGAAAGCGTCAGACATGACTGAAGTGACTTAGCATGCACATACGTGTATATTCTTTTTCAGATTCTTTTCCTTAATAAGTTACTACAAAATATTTAGTATAGTTCTCTGTCCTATACTATAGGCTCTTGTTGGCTATATTTTTCATTTGGCCACACCTTGAGGCTTGCAGAATAGTAGTTCCCCAACCAAGGATGGAATCCCTGTCCCCTTCAGTAGAAGGGCAGAGTCTTAACCACGGGGCTGCCATAGAATTCCCATGGTTATCTATTTTATATATAATAGTGAGGGTTACTTTCCTGACATAAATGTGTGACAGCAGGCAGGCAGGGGGTATCACCAACCAGGGAAGCTCCCCTGAACCCTGATGTCCAGTCTTTATCTGGGGCTGGATTCCAGCAGGCTGGAAGGAAACCCATAGGCGTAATTTTAGTTTCCAGTCCCTGCAGAGGTCCACTGACACCATGGGATCTATAGCTTCCACCCTAAATCGGTGTGGGTGTGGTTTTTCCTTTTTCCCTCGCTGATTTTAGTGTCTATTCTTTCTATAATACAAGTAACCTTGAGGATAACAAATTTTCTGAGTTCTATCAGTCTTTCTAGCAGATTATCAGATCTTAGAGTGGTCTTGGGGACCCCCAACACAATAGTAAAAGTGAGTCACTCAGTTGTGTCCGATTCTTTGTGACCCCACAAACTGTAGCCTGCCAGGCTCCTCTGTATGGAATTCTCCAGGCAAGAATACTGAAATGGGTAGCCATTCCCTTTTCCAGGAGATCTTCCCAACCCAGGGATCAAACCCAGGTCTCCCATATTTCAGGTGGATTCTTTACCAGCTGAGCTGCCAGGAAAGCCCCCCAACACAATATGGAAGGTCCTTTTTTGACAAACATGTATATATCATTGCACATATTATTAAATATATACATATGTATGTTTCCTTTCCTTTAAAAAAATGATATATACTTGACTCATGGCTACATTTTAAAGATAGGAAATTCAAATGATGACATATATATATATATATATATATATTTAAATGAATAATTATTAACTCAATTTATAGCCCCTCTCCCATCCCCATAGTATATGAGGATAAAGTAGAAAGTTGCAAGCTTCTAATCATGGTTTGGCCTTTCTGGTGACCAGTCTCATTAAGGAGGTAGGCAGAAGCCCACCCAGAGTCACCTTATGAGAGCAGACGTTCCTATCACCTAGGAAATTACAAGGGATTTAACAGCTCTGTGTAAGATGTTCCTATCACTCCCATCACTCAGGAAATGACAAGGGTTTCACGACCTTTGTGTCAGGAACGAAGAGCAGTGACCAAATACATTCATCATCATGTCACACTAAGATGTTAGGATTAAATATCTCACTATTCCTTCTCTGATCTGCCCATCTTATATTCTGACAGGAGCCTCTATTCAAAAAGGTTTCTTGCAATAATTCTAATGCTGAGAATCACTTCCCAGTAGGTCCTTTCCTTCAGCGACAAAATAACTTTGATTGGTTAGTTCCTGAGGTCATTAATTTTTCAAATCTACATATAATTCATTTCCTATTTTGCTATGAACTGGAGGCTATACCATTATGTATAAACTAATTAAGAATTTATAATCTAGGTGGAACGACGTGAACATTTTAAAAAAAGTATCCATACCCTTTTCTATGTAAAATTAAGTGAATTATTTCCCCTTTCTCTTCTAATATGTCCCTTTGAGAGGGTAACAGGCAGGAAGGCCAGGGATCTCCAAAGGGAGGAAATAGACTGCAAGTGTCAGAATTTTTTATCTCTCCCTTAAGCAGCAGGAAGAAAAAAACTACAAGTGTCAGAATTTTTTCCTTCTCTATACAAAAATAAAAGGAGGTTTCTCTTAAAATTCTGTGTTGCCATGACAACACCTGGTTCCACCTGAACTGAACTTTTCTCAACCTTTGAGCTAACCAATGCGTTTTCCTTACGGAAATGTTTTACTTAAGCTATGAAACTATGTATTTGCTTTGGAATTTGCCTTTCTTCAAAATGGGTCTACCTAAGACTAACTTTTTTTCTGTTCTCAAACCTTGGGCTGATAATAGCTCAACAAACCAATATTCATATCAATTGTTTTATGGCTGGGGGATGACACACCTTATTTCATCCTATCTCAAAAATGTATACTGTGGGAGAGGGGCCTTGTGAAGTCTTGAGGTGTCTCTCTTATCTGATTAATAGCTTTCTAACAGACATAAAACAGCTTGCAAAAAACTAGCAAGGGGGCACTCTTTCTGGCCCCTTCTGATGTCAATGTCAGAAGCTTTGTCTATCACTTTTATACTTTAATAAAACTTTGTCACACAAAAGCTCTGAGTGATCAAGCCTCGTCACTGGCCTCGGACTGAATTCCTCTCCTCCAGAGGCCAAGAATCCCGGTGTCTTTCACGCAACAACCTTTCACCTTGAACAGAAAATTATCAGAAATACTTCATTCCTTATATGTCCTTTTCAACTCATGTAGGTATACACATACTTTGGTTATCTTTGACTGAGGGTAAAATTACCATCTCAAATTACCATAGGCATGAAATCTAGCCTTAAAAAAATTGCCACCTCAATGGTGGAAAGGATTTCCTCTTAAGCTTATCACTGTCATCATCTCTAGGTGCTAGGACAGGACCAAGTCAAGAGAAACTGTTCAAGTTTTTTTTTCTGGATGGTGTGTGTACAGGAAGGGAACTGTCTTCTAGAGCCAGAGCTTGGCTGATAGATTATTCATGAATTTTGAGCTCTGTTCTTCCAAGTGAGATGTATAAAGTTAAGCACATTCAAACATGCTGTGTTACATTATCAGATTAAACGTATTTCGTTTCCTTTTGAAGGACTTTGGTAGGCTGAAACAACAAACTGAGTAAAGTTAGAACTGAAGAAATGCAAGAGCTAACCATATAATGATCCTGGGTGGGAAAAGAAGACTCAGGTCCCTTCAGAGAGGGGAGAGTTTGTTAGTGTTAGCTGCTCAGTCATGTCTGACTCTGTGACCCCATGATCTGTCCATAGGATTCTCCAGGCAAAAATACTGGAGTGGGTTGCCATTTCCTTCTCCAGGGGATCTTCCCGACCCAGGGATTGAACCCAGGTCTCCTGCATTGCAGGCAGATTCTTTACTATCTGAGCTACCAGGGAAGCCCACAGAGGGGAATGTACCGCATTATAACTTTCAGAGATGAAGTGCAACAGAGACGCCTTCCTTTCAATTAAGGAGTCACTGACATCAAAACTAGGAGTTTGATTCCAGGTGTACTGTCCTAGAGTGTACACTACGTATACAATTTGATATATCATGTTAAAATTGTGACAGAAATCTCTAAAAGATTCATTTTCACAGGGTTTATTTGCTTCATGCACTTTCTGATATTTTGCTGAAGACGTGCCATAGTTGGTATGTTCAGAGTTTTATTTCTACATGATTTCCTCTGCCAACTGATGAGGAGGAACATACCACTGACCCATTTACTACCTTCAGAGGTCCAACAGTTTCTCTCTAGTGTGAACTCTGACACCTACTGAAGTCTTATTTCTGGGGAAGGACTTCTCCACAGTCATTACATTTCTGTCAACTATGACCTCACTGACATATGTGACCTATGAAAGCCCTGTTAGTGTTTCTTTCCATGAGAGGCTTTCCCAGTCTCTGTGTTTATACTATTTGTCTCAGTATACACTCGCCAGCCATACAGAGCAAGGTTTTATTCAAGGGTTTTCCAGCTTGATTGAATGAGTTTATTCCTGTGTGTCTTTTGTGACAAAAATATGACAAAATTGACCACTGAGGGTGCTACCACATTCACTGCATTCACTAGGTTTCTCTTCTGTGCAAATTCTATTATCTGCTGAGGGTGCATATCTGCCCCCTGACTGTCCTACAAGGGTTATGTTCTCATCTTCTAGGGACTTATCACTGTGGGATGGAGTCTGAGCTGCCACAGAAGTCATCTGCACAGTCACCACACTAACAGGGTTTGTTCTCTGTACCATATCACTTGGACGTGACGGGCTGAGATGCTTTGAGAAAGGATTTTCCAACTTGACTGAGTCGCCACGTTTCTCTCTTGCATGTAGCATCCCCTTGTGATACACAAGGCATGATAAGTGGGAGAAAGCTTTCCCACAGTCATTGCAGACATAGGGTCTCTCTCCTGTGTGAATTCTCCGGTGTCTGTTGAGACACGACTTATCCCTGAATGCTTTCCCACAGTCATCACACGTGTAGGGTTTCTCTCCTGTGTGAATTCTCTGGTGGTTAATGAGGCCCGACTTGTGTGAACAGGATTTTCCACATTCGGTACACACAAAGGGAGTCTTTCCAGTGTGAAATCTCTGATGTGAGATGAGGCAGGTTTTCTGGCTGAAGCCTTTCCCACATTCAGTGCATACATAGGGTTTCTCTCCAGTGTGAGTTCGCTGATGTATCAGCAGATTGCCCTTCTGGATGAAGCCTTTCCCACATTCAGTGCATACATAAGGTTTCTCTCCAGTGTGAGTTCGCTGATGTACAATGAGATTGCCCTTCTGAATGAAGGCCTTTCCACAATCGCTACATATATATGATTTCTCCCCTGTATGAGTTTTCTGGTGTGCGTTGAGCTGCGATTTCCAGCGGAAGGCTTTGTCACATTCCGTGCATTCATAAGGTTTTTCTCCTGTGTGAGTTCTCTGGTGTTCCATGAGCCTGGACTTCCTGGAGAATGCTTTGTCACACAGGCTGCACCCATGAGGTTTCTCTCCTGTATGAACTCTCTGATGATTAATGAGCCGAGACTTCTTGACAAAGCCTTTTCCACAATCATCGCATATGTAAGGCTTCTCACCTGTATGAGTTTTTTGATGGATAAGCAGCCGTGACTTCTTAGGGAAGACTTTGTCACACTCAGTGCATGCATACCGTTTCTCTCCTATGTGGGTTTTCTGGTGCTCAGTGAGTCTAGACTTTCTGGAGAAAGCTTTCCCACATACACTGCATCCGTGGGGTTTTTCTCCTGTGTGAACTCTCTGATGATCAATGAGGCGGGACTTCTTGATGAAGGCTTTCCCACATTCAGTGCAAACATGAGGTTTATTTATCTGTTGAGTTCCTAGACACGTAATGATCTGTGAATCTGTGTTCATAGGAATTCCACATTCACGAAGCTTACTTTCACTGTGAAATTCCTCATGCTTTGCATGGAGGAAGAATTTCCCATCTACATTAGCCTTAATGGGGTTCTTTACTTCATAGTTTCTGTTCTGGCTGATTGAACGTAAGTTTGATTTTAGTGTTTTCCCATGTAAGTAAATTATATCATGATTTTGCCATAAAGGACAATGACTTTTGCTCTGATAAACAACGTTTCCAAGTGCATTATGTTCATGACATCGTTCCATTCTTTTTGGACAGCTTTGATTTTGCAAGTTCTCCTGTAGAAGACAGTCATCTTTCCTCATTTCTAGGAAAGAAGAGAATAATGAACCTTCCCATGAACTTGGTACAGAGTGAAACTGTTTAACAAATGCCTTTGGGTAGGTTTGCTCTTTACAGACAACACTATGACCTCAGTTTAAAGAAACTCCAAGTAGAAAAGAGAACCCTCCTACATTGTTGGTGGGAATGTAAATTAAGTTGGTGTAGCCACTCTGAAAACATTATGGAGGTTTTAAAAAACTAAAAATAGAGCTGCCATACAATCCAGCAATCCCACTCTTGGGCATATATCTGAAAAAACTATAATTCAAAAGGATACATGCACCCCTATGTTCATAGCAGCAGAATTCACAATAGCCAAAACATGGAACAATCTAAATGTCCATCAGCATACGAATGGATAAAGAAGATGTGGTACATAATGGAATACTACCCAGACATTAAAAAAGAATGAAATAATGCTACTTGTAGCAACATGGATGGACCTAGAAATTATCAAACTAAGTGAAATAAGTCAAAAAGAGAAAGATATGATATCACTTATATGTGGAATCTAAAACATGATACAAATGAATTTGTCTATGAAACAGAAAGACTTACAGACATAGAGAACAGACTTGTAGTTGCCAAAAGGGAAGCAAGAGATGGGGAGGGATGGATTGGGAGTTTGGGAAGAGCAGATGTAAACTATTATAAACAGGATGGATAAACAACAATGTCCTCCTGTATAGCACAGGGAATTATATCCAATATACTGTGAGAAATTATAATGGAAAAGAATATGAAAAAGAATGAAACACTTTACAGTATTGCAGAAATTAACACAAAACTGAAAATCAACTATATCTTAACTTAAAAAAAAACTTCAAGTAAATATTTGTTATTACCTGGACAAGGGTACAACACAGTAATATAAATAAAGGGTAAAATATGGCATAAATGAGGTTAGAGCATTCAAAATGAGCAAATACAGATTTGGCTGCTTTGTAATTGTGAACTTATAAAGTATGCTGAGACAGTAAAATAAAATCAAGTTATTATGAGGCTCAGACAGTAAACAGTCTGCCTGCAACACGAGAGAACCAGGTTCAATCCCTGGGTCAGGAAGATCTCCTGGACAAAGAAGTGGCAACCCACTCCAGTATTCTTGCCTGGAGAATTCCATGGACGGAGGAGCCTGGAGGGCTACAGTTCATGGGGTCACAGAGTCAGACATAACTGAATGACTAACACTTTCACTTTCATTATGAACAAAGACAGAGGGCTATTTGTTTCCAAATGATGTGGCACACTTTCATACATCCATAAATCTTTATTAAATTATCACTATGTATCAAGCATTATGCTAGTGATGAGGAAATAGAAACAAAGTCCCTATTGTCACTGAGCATAAATTTCAATTAGGGTAAAACTGAACATTAAAGCAACAATTAAGAAGGCAGGAGCAAATTGTAAAAAGTGGTTTGAGGAAGCAATTGAGAACCAGGTGGAAAAAATTAGGATATAACCTAGAGAGAGAAAAAACAAGGTTCATTCATGGTTGCTATGATAAATGTAAGGAATCAAGTATTACTCCTGATTATCTGACCTAGGCCACTGGATAGATGAGTAGTGATTTTTAATGAGATGGGGACTATCATGGAGGTTCACAATATTGCTAAATCAAGTGTGCATTTCAAAGCATATCAACCTTCAGGTAGGTTCTGGATATTCAAAGCAGACATGAAAAATTCAACTGAACATACAGATCCTGATAAAGGTCCTCACTGAAGATAACACTGTGGGAATCATTTGTATATAAATATTATATAAGGATAGGAGACATTTGGATGAGACATCTGGAAAAAAGTGTAGACTGAAAGTAGATGAAGGCATGGGTCGAAGTTTATAGTTTTTGTAACATTAAGACTTTGGGTTTTTTCAAAATATTTATTTGGTTGCGCTGTGTCTTAGTTGCAGCATATGGTATTTTTTTTTTTAAGTTGTAGCATGTGGGATCTAGTTCCCTGTCCAGGGATCAAACCCAGGCCTCCTGCATTGGGAGCTCAGAGACCCAGCCACTGGACCAACAGGAAAGTCTCATGACTTTGAGTTTTAAAAAGCCAAGTGAGGAGCATTCAACATTGACTATACCGATACTGATAAAGGAAATAAGCAGTCCTGTACTCAGGAAACTACAAGGGTTTTAGAAGCTCTAAACCAGGGTCAAAGACCAAGATATATATGTATCTTATATCACAATTTCATACTAGGGAACTGGCACCTTTTTCTTTTACTCTTTGTATAGGTACACATGTAATATCCAAATTGTTCCCATTTCATTGTAACAATCCCTAAGCCCACCTCTTGCCACTAACAGCATTTTCTTTCAACAGCCTACATATTCATCCTGGTTTCCATCATTTAAGGAATCCTAAAGGATCACACTACTGATCTCAGGACTCTTGACAGTTCACCTGCCATTTGTCTCAAAACTACTGGATGTACTTAACTACAGCTCACACTGTGGCCACCCAATTAAAAAGTAAGACTACGTATCCAAGGATAATGTAAACCAAACTCACAACGCCATCACTATACCTCAATTACAGTTGACCCTTGAATGACATGGGGTTAGGGGTACAGACCCTCCTTGAAGTCAAGATCCAATTTAACTTTATAAAGATCAACTTTATAGACATCCCTCTGTAATCAAGGATTCAAGAAACCTCAGATAGTGTGGCACTCCATTACACATTTATGGAAAAAAATTCCACATATAAGTGGACCCATTCAAGCCTGTTATTCAGGGTCAGCTCTACTAACAAAGACCAGAACAGTTAGTCTGGAAATAAAAGTTATATGACCAACATTTACTTTATTTACCCATGTACACATTTCATTTGTTCCTGTACAACTACCTCCTAAAATCGGCCTTCAAGGGGCTTCAGGCTAATCTTTCAACAGTTCCCTTAAGACCTAGCATGTTTCCAACTTCACACCTTCATTCTTTGCTCTCCATCATCTTTACTCAAATCCCAGCTATGCCTTCTATACATCAGGCTATTGCTTTCTTATTCTACGTCATTTCGTAAGCTCTATTTCCCCTATATTGTGGGGTGGGGGATGCTGGGTAGGGCTGGTCACGAGAAAGACCAAACCTTGATCAGATGCTTGGATCTGATCCAATTTTCATTCTCACCCCCACCTCCATTCTCCAGAGAGGGGAGAAGGGCTGGAGACAAAGTCAGTGATCCATCATGCCTAGGGGGATGAAGTCTCCATAAAAATAACAAAATTACAGGATTTAGAGGGCTTCTGGGTGGCTGAACACATAGTGGTAATGGAAGAGCATTATGCCCAGACACATGGTGGAAGTACCCCGGTCCCTTCCCCACACCATGCCCTAGGCACCTCCTTCATCTGGCTGTTCCTGACTTAGATCCTTTCATAACAAACTGGTGATCTACTAAGTGCAATGATTCTCTGAGTTTTGTGAGCTGCTCTAACAAATGAATTGAACCTGAGGGGGGAGGGTGTCTTGGGAAGCCCTGGTCTACAGCAAGTGAGTCAGAAGCACAGGGTACAACCTGGACTTGTGTTTGGAAGTAGAGTTGAGGCGGGGTGTCTGGTGTGATGGAGCCCTTAACCTGTGGGATCTGATACTTTCTCCAGGAAGACAGTGTCAGAACTGAGTTAAACTGTAGGACATTCTGCTGGTGTCAGGCTTCCCAGGGGGCACTAGTGGTAAAGAATCCACCTACAAATGCAGGAGATGCAAGAGACGCAGGTTAGATCGCTGGGTCGGGAAGATCCCTTGGAATGGGAAATAGTAACCCACTCCAGTATTCTTGCCTGGGAAATCCCATGGACAGAGGAGCCTGCTGGGCTACAGTACATGGGGTCGCAACACACATCTGGTGTCAGAAGTGCTGTGAGTGTAGCAGCAGTGTGAGAACAGAGGAGAAACACAGGAAGACCGAGGCTTTCCCAACACAGATCTAGGAAGAAAAAATCGAAGGTTCCAGAGACTGCCTTAGCATTTATCTTTCCTCCCTCCACAATTTATATGTTGAAACCCTATCTGCCAATCAAAGATGATGTGAATGTTAGGACTGGAAATAAATATTATCCAAAGGTGCAAGAAGGTGCAGTTGCCAGAAGATAGTGCTAAAAATCTTGGGACTTCCTTGGTGGTCCAGTGGTTAAGACTCCATGCTTCCAGTGCAGGGGCCCCAGGTTCGATCCCTGGTCAGGGAACTAAAAAATTTCCCTAAAACAAGTTCTGACTAAAAAATTGTGTGGCCAAAATTTTTTAAAAAGAATTAAACATCTCTCTTCAGAGAGAGGCGTGGAAGGTGTTAATTTCATAGCAAGGAAAGCAGAAGAAAGAGTCAGTGATACAGTGCTGGGGGCAGAACAGGAAGATTTGAGAATTCTAAACAGAAACTTAAAAAGAAAAAAAAATCAAGACCAAGATGAAATAAACAGGGATGAAATCCAAGAAGAGAGACATTCTTCGATATACCTAAAAGATAAAGATCTCTTCTATGAGAGCGCCGTGGAAGTTTGGCTTCCATGTTGTCACACGCTCTCGGCTGTGACATCTCTGAATGATGAGAATGTAAGTCCTACGGCCAACCCAGAGCTGGTGTACTCACTCACCTGGACAGATTCGACTGTGGACTTTGTCTTCCACAGGCCACGGCTCTCCTCGTTCCCATCTGGAGAGAGCAGCTGGCTTGCTGGCTTGATACCCTGTTCGTGGGAAATGAGAGACCGACAGGCTCTTGACTTGGGTTGTGGTCTGCCAGCGTGGAATTATATTTTAGGAAGTACACAGTGTGCAGCTCAGCCAAGAGAAGGCTCATCTCTCAGGAAAGGGCACGTCATACTCTCTAGTCTGGGACCAGAGAGGAAACTGAGACTCAGGTACCACTTCAGGGCACCATGGACACTGCAGAGCTTTCAGAAACTGAAATAAGAAAGGCCACTGACTGGGGACTCTCTGAGGGACCTGGGGGAGCCATCCTCACCCACAGACACCAGGTTGCTATAGTTCTCCAGCATCACGTCCCGGTACAGGGCCTTCTGAGGAGGGGCCAGGAGCTGCCACTCCTCCCACGTGAAGTCCACGGCCACATCCTCCAGTGTCAGTGATCCCTGTAACAACACAGTCCTGGCTAGAGTATTTCTCTGGTTACCGTAATGGAAGGCATGTGAAGGAAGTTGTTCTGCTCTCTTTCTTTTTACCATTTAGGCTACATCTATATATGGAGGTGTTTAGATTTTTTTTTTAAACTACATTGTCATAGAAGCAAAATCTAACCATGTTCAAACCTGTCTCCCCAAATATTCTGTAACTGTACAGTCAACCATCATTTAACAAATCAGAAGTTTCTATAATAAGTTGTCATTAAATCCTTTTGCTAAACTAGAAACATCTGCAATACAGAGTTGAACCATTTGCTACATATGTAACTTTTTTGGAAGCAAGTACATATGTACCAGGCACTAAGTATATTCTAGTGACACCAGGATGAATAGAACACATTCCGACATTCACCAGGAATCTTTGTAACCATTATCAGAATCAATCGTGAAGAAACACCACACACTGTAATTACAAGATACTATATACTAAATACGTATGTTAGAAGGAAAAAAGACATCTTTCTAAAACATGTCCAAACAGTGAGAGACTAAGGAAATAAACAGCATCCTTCAAAAGACACACAAATACTTATGTACCTATGTACATTATTTATATTTACATCACCAGTCAGGTTCACAGCATATCAGATACATTGAAGATATAATAAAATGGATGGTAAGATCTGAAGAAATTACTCAAAATGCAGCACAAACATGTAATGATGGACTATATATATAAACGAGAACAATAAACAGAGAGGATTAAGAGAGATCTCACATTCCCCAACTCAGTTTATGAAACTGTAAATGCAGTCACAGAAGGGCACTATCCAAAGACCTAAGAGCTGAGTGAGATCCATGCACAAACATCTGCACAGACACAGAGGCAGACAAACCCAGTGACCGGAAGTACATACTCCTGCCTGTTTGTTAAGTGACACCAGGGGATTAGGAAAGAAGCCTGTGAAGAGGACTCTTACTTTTTTGCTAGACATACTTCGAAATCATTGGAGGTTTTTTAAAATTATTATTTATTAGGTTGCACCGGGTCTTCAATGTGGCAGGATCATTTACCTGTGGCTGTGAACTCCTGGGCTTCCCTGCTGGCTCAGCGGTAAAGAATCCGCCTGCCAATGCAGGGGACGTGGGTTTGGTCCTTGGTCTGAGACGATCCCCCAGGCCTCGGAGCAGCTAAGCACAACCACTGAACCTGTACCTGAGAGCCTGTGCTCTGCAACAACAGAAGCCACTGCAACGAGAAGTTCTCACACTGCAATTAGACAGCAGCCCTTGTTCGCCTCAACTACAGAAAAGCCTGTACATCAGTGAAGACCCAGCGCAGCCAAAAATAAATAAAATTATAAAGAGAAACAAAGAAATGTTAACCCTAAGTTGACAGCAAATGTAACCCATAGGGTACTCCAATCACACACGCTGTTCCAACATCAGTCCCTCAGTGTAGATCCTGCTAACAATATATTCCAGATGCTACTTCCCCTTGCTGCTGAATTTAAATATAAACTTATTTCTGCACAAATCCTATTTTTCCAATTTGTTATTTTCTATTGAATTCAACTGCGCTTTACGGTCCCCCCAGAAACCAATTACAGAATGATAGAAGGAATAAGACAAGCCAGAAAGTTACCTGGTCCTTGATCATTTTCTTCTGATATATTGAGAACTGGCCAAAGACTAGGATGTGTCCTTTTTGAACTTTTCTCAATTTTGGGTTAGAAATCTTAGTCCCAAGGTAGTGACGTCCCTGCAAGTGATGACGTCCAGGAAGGGAAACCTCATGTCACTTGATGTATCTTGTATCTTGATGTATCAGGGAGCCAGGACCTGTGGGGTGAAAAGTAAATTCACTTTTGACTTTTCATTTCCTCAGGGCCCAGATGTTTGTCATTGACACAGTCACCGACCTAATTTCAAGGTTCCTTGTCCCTTTATTTGGGGACCCAGAGGCTGTTACCTGCTGGAGCGATAAAAAGACTGTAAATGTGTGGATAATGTTTCTTCCCTCTGTGAGGTGGAAGTGGGGTGACTGTGGAAAGGGAGATGGGAAAGGAGAACCAGCACAACACGAAGCTCCCACAGCAGGGGAGTTATCACAGGCCAGTTTCTGGAAACAGAACATATAAACATGATGACCTGGACAGCTTTGCCCTGGAAACCATGTGTGCTCATGGACCTGCTGAACTACTCCACAGTGTGAAAGAAACAAACAAAAGAAAACCAAGGGGAAAAAATTAAAGTTTAGAGATCAAGATTATTATTGGTGGATATATCCACATTTAGTGGACTTCCCAGGTGGCTCAGTAGTAAAGAATTCACCTGCCAAGCAGGAGACACAGGAGACAAGGGTTCGATCCCTGGGTTGGGAAGATCCCCTGCAGAAAGAAATAGCAACCCACTCCAGTATTCCTGCCTGGAGAATCCCATGGACAGAGGAGCCTGGTGAGATACAGTTCATGGAGCAGCAAAAGAGTCGAAAGTGACTTGGTGACAAAACAATGATAACTCATTTAGTAAAAGTATAAAAACAAGTTCAAGAAATGTGATTACAATAAAAATCACTATATTGTACACTTTAAGCAGATAAACTGTATGATGTTTGAATAAAAAAAGTTATTAGGAAAAAACTATGAGTAGAGCTCTAATTATTTGCTTACTAAAATATTTAGAGGGAAATGCATAAGTGTCTGCAACTTACAGTGAAATATACCCCCAAAAAAGTAAAAAGGTGGGTTGATGATGAATAGAAGTGATATATGGATACATACACAATACAGGAAACACAAAAAAATCATGATGATAAAGTCTAGGTGACAGGTGCACAGGAATTCAAATGTATAATTCTGTAATCCTTGATATACATTTGAAAATTTTCATAATAAAATCATGGGGGGCGGGGAAGCCTGTAATAATGAGGCAGGGTGAGCAAAAAACAAATCTTTTCAATATAATTGCTCTTCTATGCAATAGAAAATTAAAAGTCAGTACAAAGATCCAAAGTAAAAAGACACCATTCACAATGGCAAAAAAGTTAAAAATCAAGATGGAGATGAGGAACAGGAAACCACACTCTTGTGTAAATCCAGAATCATAACCTGTTCTCAAAAGTGCTGACTACTTAAGCATTTAAATTCTATCTAAATGAATATACATACTGAGTGATGCCAGTCATTAATGGCATAGGTTTGTCTCTTGGTATTTTGTTAGGAATTAAAAAAAAATTTTTTTCACAGAAAATAAATTGTATGATACATTATGAATATTTATGATAGGAAATTAAATAATGAGGCCAATTATACCAATATTTCGGCAGTTTACTGGAATTGTGAAAATCAAGCATAGAAAAATGAAGACTAAAAAGTAAACTTCTGAAAACTTTAAAAAACGTGATCATTGGAGAACAGAACTGGGGTAACAGAGATGCGATTGTACTCTTGTTAGAACAACTCTGGAAGGAAATATTTACAAGTGTGTGTATGTACACACATAGTAAACGAGCAGAAAAGGCAAAATCCTCGTTTTTTGTAGAAACCTTACCACTTTAGACGTGCTCAGTCCTTGGTCCCCAACAACGCTCTCATTTCTACCTGTCTGAGAGGAAAAGATACAAAAAGTCAAAGGCGATTTTACAAATGAAGCCTTGGACTTGAGGAACTGAAGGAGAAAGTAACGTTTGAAACACCCACCCACCGAACAGCTTCAGCTTTCACAAACCTCTCAACGACTGACACACCTGGACACCACCACACCCACCCCACCGCAAACATTGGATTCATCCCAAAACCTGCACTAGACACCCAGGTTCGCTGACCAGGAGTCCCCCGATCCTGTCATTAAACCGCCTACTAAATCCCGAATCCAAACCAGACACCACTTTAATTGACAAATATCACTCCCTGCCGCAGTCCTCAATCACCAAGCACGGCACAGAGACACAAAACCCCGATTACGGATCCTTGATCTCGACTGGACTAAACCCCAGAATCCTTCAGAACTGACTCCAACGTCACCCCAACCGTAAATAGCCCAGTCACCAACTCCCACTTGCTTCCTCTCCCTCTAGGGACAGCATGACTCCACCCGACCCGGACGTGAACGACACCTCAGTCCTCTCCTCCTATCCCACGCAGAAAGCCACACACTACCCTGATTTTCTGATCCCACCGCGACCTCCTCGAACCGGCACTTCCGAGAATTTTTTTTACTACGGCGCCCGAGCTGGACTACGGCGGCCGACTAGGGGCTGCGGCGTTTGTACGGAGAACGCACTCTTGTTTTTTGGGTTTTTTTCCCGGCTTTTCCAGGGAGCTAATGTCTGCGCCCTGCTCGCCACGGAACCCGAGGCTGCCATCTTTTAGGAATTGCCGTACAGAAAGCCAGGCACAAGCACAGAAGTGACAAAAGCCAAACCACTTCCCCACTTCTCCGCTCCTCTTTGCTCCTTCGCGTCCGATTGTAGCCCGACAGGCTCCTCTGTCCGTGGGATTTTTTTTTTTTTTTTCAGGCAAGAATACTGGAGTGGGTTGCCACTTCGTTCTCCAGGAGAATCTTCCCAACCCAGGGATGGAACTCCCGTCTCCTGTATACAGGAGGATTCTTCACGCTGAGCCAGCAGTGATTTGCACCTTAAACGCTCCTCCGCAAACTACGCTGATTGCCGCTCAGAAAAGGGGAGGAGAGTAGTCACGAGCCAATAGGCAGAGGGAATCCAACGTCGGGGGAAGTTTATTGCCCCTGATATTGGCTAATCTTGAGCCAGTATCAAGGGCCGGACTTTCTGAAAACGAGAGTCCAGAAATTATGTAAGGAATAAATAAGATAACTCCAGGCAGAATAAAAAGTCGTACAAGAAAGGAAAAGTAATCAAAGTATACTAGTGGTTGAACTACAGTAGTATACAGTATGTAGTAGTATATAGTATTATATAGTCAGTATCAATACTACTTATAGCTCCCAGGTGGCTCAGTGAGTTAAAACTCCGGCCGCAATGCAGGAGACGAGGGTTCGATCCCTGGATCGGGTATATCCCCTGGAGGAGGGCATGGCAACCCGTTCCAGTATTCTTGCCTGGAGAATCTCCCGGACAGAGGAGCTTGGTGGGCTACAGTTCATAGGATCACAAAGAAATGGACAAGATTGAAGTGACTGAGGGCATGCGCGCACACACAACATAATGTAAACACTAAATTTGATCCAATCATTATTAAGAACTTTTTGGCCAACCCATAATATAACTCTATTGGAAGAATGAGGGAAAGGAAATGCTTGTGTGAAGAGAGCTGTTTGTTTGTAAGAGAGGTGTTTTGAAGCCTCCTACAAAGAGAAGAGAGACAATAACCCCAAATTAAAGCTCCATTATGGCTCAGTTGGGCTTCCCTGGTGGCTCAGAGGTTAAAGCGTCTGCCTCCAATGCGAGAGACCAGGGTTCGATCCCTGGGTCGGAAAGATCCCCTGGAGAAGGAAACAGTAACCTACTCCAGTATTCTTGCCTGGAGAATCCCATGGACGGAGAAGCCTGGTAGGCTACAGTCCACGGGGTCGCAAAGAGTCGGACACGACTGAGCGATAGAACGGATCGGAACGATGGCTCAGTTGGTAAAGAATCTGCCTGCAACGCAAGAGACGTGGGTTCCATCCCTGGGTTGGGAAGATCCCCTGAAGAAGAAAATGGCAACCCACTCCAGAATTCTTGCCTGGAAAATTCCAAGGAGAGAGGAGCCAGGCAGGCTACAGTCCATAGGATAGCAAAGAGTCAGACACGACTGTGCGCCTTTCACTTTTTTTTTTTTAATCACGTGAAAATTAACAAATAGAACCTCATTTGAAAAATGGACTTGGGAGGCCAGACTCCACCAAATATTTGGTATCTGAAATATCCTAGGGTAGAAAAAACAGTTTTCCTTTAGTCAGTATTCCTTTTGCACAGCTACTTTGGAAACAGTCTCACAGCTGCCCAAACAGTAAACAAATTTACCATATGACCCAACAATTTCACTCCAAGGTTTATATCCAAGAGAAATGAAGACAGATGTCCAGACAAAAACTTGTACATAAATGTTTACAGCAGCATTATTTGTAACAGCCAAAAGTGGAAACAACTCAAATATCAATCAACCGAAAAAATAAAAATGTGCTATATTCGTATAACAGAATATTGTGTGTGCATGACTGAAGTGACTTAGCAGCAGCAGCAGCAGCAGCATGTGCTCAGTAGTGTCTGAGTCTTGGCAACCTCCTAGACTGTATTATTCAGGTATAAAAAGGAATAAGTACACAAATGCACCATAACATGGATGAACCTTGAAAGTTTATGCTAAGTGAAGGAGGTCAGTTACAAAGACTACATATTATATGATCGAATTTATGTCCAAGAGTAGGTAAATCTAGAGACAGAAAGTATATTAGTGGTTGCTGAGAGATAGGGAGCATGGCATCCAATACCAGCACTTCATGGCAAACAGATGGGGAAACAATGGAAACAGTGAGAGACTTTATTTGGGGGGTTTCAAAATCACTGCAGATGGTGACTGCAGCCATGAAATTAAAAGACGCTTACTCCTTGGAAGAAAAGCTATGACCAACCTAGACAGCATATTAAAAGGCAGAGACGTTACTTAACCAACAAAGGTTCGTCTAGTCAAAGGTATGGTTTTTCCAGTAGTCATGTATGGATGTGAGAGTTGGACTATAAAGAAAGCTGAGTGCCAAAGAATTGATGCTTTTGAACTGTGGTGTTGGAGAAGACTCTTGAGAGTCCTTTGGACAGCAAGGAGATTCAACCAGTCAATCCTAAAGGAAATCAGTCCTGAATATTCATTGGAAGGACTGATGATGAAGCTGAAACTCCAACACACTGGCCACCTGATGCGAAGAACCAACTCATTGGAAAAGACCCTGATGCTGGGAAAGATTGAAGGCAGGAGGAGAAGAGGACGAGAGAGAATGAGATGGTTGGATGGCATGATTGACACGATGGACATGGGTTTGAGTAAGCTTCGGGAGTTGGTGATGGGCAGGGAAGCCTAGCATGCTGCAGTTCATGGGGTTGCAAAGAGTCGGTGTAAAGCTCGGCAGAGTTGCTTCTGAAAAAAGGGACACGGACAGCCTTCTGGAGACTGACAATTTGCTTTATTCTTCAGGCATTATTATATAGTTTTACAAGGAAGTAGAACTTCAAAAACCATAGCAACATGACAAAACCAGAACATCTTCGGAATGTTGATAACATCAGGTTTACTAAACATGTTGTCTCCACCTCTAAGCTTAATCAGTTTCCCAAGCCCCCAGGTTAGCTATAATCATGGCTCCCGGCATAGTTTTTGGTTATCTCAAGGACTACAGGCACAGGGAATGTTCCTTAGGCTAAACTGAAAGAGCAGGGAGTGTTCCTTAAGCTAAATGGAAAGAATTGTTAAGGGTCAAGGGATGAGATGTTTATGAGAACGTTGGAGACATGCCCAGCGAGGCTGGCCCTTTGCCAAGGCCGGCCCTTCGCCAAGGCCTCTGGTGAGGACCTTCTTCTCAAGCAACCTCTTCCTCAGTTTCTCAACAGTCGGACATGACTGAGTGAGTGAACTGGACTGAACTAAGAGATGGGGAGAATAGAGGCTGAATCGATCGTTATAAATATCCACAATATGATTAAGAAAAAGATAACTCACCTAAAACAAAAAAGCAATAATGGCATAAGAAATAATTTATAAAATAAGAAACAAAAGAATTCCCTTGTGGTCCAGTGGTCCACTGAACGGGGCCGGGGTTCAGTCCCAGGTTGGGGACCAAGGTTCCCAAAACCTCCACCACACAAAGAAAACAACAAAAGACTTATTAAATGTTATCAAGTAAAATAAATAAGCAAAATTAAAATAACATTTTTTCACTCTTTAGAACAGGCAGACTAAAAGATTGATGAGGTATTTAGAAAACAGGCACTCTGATAGAATTAGACCTTTCTTTCCCATATCTAAAATGAGGATATTTCTGCCCACCATTGACAGCTTTCATAATATTAAGTAAAATAATAAAATTACTGTTTGAAATACTCCCCTAATCAAAAAATGTGCATACACTTAATAAAAATTAGCTCTTACTTTTCAGCTGGAGTTCTTGGGGGAGGATAGATTAATAAAGCATACTCAACTAATAGAACAGTTCTGGACAACAACCTGGAATAATCAATCCAATTCAAAGTTTTCATTCTCTCTGACTCTTTCAACAACTCCAATTCTAAAAAATTCTTCACTAGACAAATGTGAAAACACTTCAACTGAGATAAAGCCTGCACAGAAATTTCTCCCAACAATTTCTGGCCTGAAAAAAAGTGTGTTAGTCACTCAGTTGTGTCCCAATCTTGCTCCTCTATCCATGAGATGCTCCAGGCAAGAATGCTGGAGTGGCTGTAGTCATTCCCTTTTCCAGGGATCTTCCCGACCCAGGGATCGAATCCGATCTTCTGCATTGCAGACGGATTCTGTACCCACATGTTCTGATCTTCTATTCCTCTCCATTTCACTACTTTCCATCTTAGTCAGAACAAAACCCCTCTCTATTAGCTCAACCCTCCCAGCAACCCTCTCACCTTTCACCCTACGGATGTCATCAAACTTCCACCCCCAACTTTGACTGAAGACCTTTTCCTTCAACTAAATGTGTTTCCTGTGTGTCCGCAGAGAGGCATGCTGCCTTCCTCTACCACCTTGGCTTCTCCAAACCCTGTACGGTACCCTGAAATCGCTCCACCTGCTCCCAACTCCCTACAGGATTCCTTTTGCGGTACGGACATGCGCACCTTTTTAAATATGGCTGCGCCCAGACGCTTTGTACCTCGCATGTACCAGCGGCAAAGCGAAGGCGTACATATTTGGCTTTAGTGCGCCTTACTAGAAGGACACCAGTATCCCGCCGAGACGGACTAGAGCATGCGCATTCTCCTTTGCAACGCTAGCGATTGACCTAACGCAGACAAATTTTGTAGGGCAGGAAAACTGGTTGTACGGCTGGCCTTCCAAGATGGCGGGCCCCATATATACCAGCTAACCGGGTGCGGCCTTACTCTTGTCAGTGTCTTTGTTAATTAAAAGACGCGAAAGCTAAACGGAATTTTCGCTGGTGGAAGGACGCCCCGGGGTGACGGTTGTCAGCCTGCAGACTCGGGTGCTATAGAAAATAAACTTGACCTGCGAGGTGGGACAGCCGGGCTTGTGACTCTGAAGAAAGTGATGGACTGTGCCTATTTCTACCCACCCAGCGGTGCCTGAAAAATCTATTAAGGCATCTCAGTTTCGCTTTCTGGGCGCAGAATCAGGTTGAGCTTTGTGGAGATATGAGTTCTGAGGTAAGGGCGGCCTACGGGGAGTCTTTGGGAGGAGCAGGCCCTTGTTGGGGAGGGGATGCATTCCGTTAATGAGGGAACAGAATGGTCAGAAACGAGGCAGCCCTAGGGGTCAGGGTATTGCAGTAGCGTGGAGACAGATTTGGGGTGGCTTGGGGTTAGCATTTATGCGAGAGGTCAGTGACTGTGCAATATTGGAGGCAAACCAGTGTCTGGCATGGTTTAGCGGGGTAGTCAGCGATTGGGATGCACTTAGGGGATAGGTCAGTGATTTGGGGCATCCTTCGGGGGAATGTTATTGATTGGGGGTGAATGACAGGAGGTGTTGGAGGAAGTCAGTAATTTGGGTTTCTTTGAGAGTGTGTCAGAGCCTGAAAACGTCTTCTGGAGGAAGATCGGTTCTTAGGACAGCCTTAGAGGGATGTCAACGATTGGAGCTTCCTGCAGGAAGGTCAGTGACTGGGAAATCTTTGGGCATAAGTCAGTGATTGAGACGTCTTTTGGGAGGTTCTCTAATGGATGTGTCCATAACGGCAGGTACATGATTCAGACATCCTTGGTTGGCAGTTCAGTGTTTTTGATGTTCTTGGCTTAGGCAAATATTTGGGATGTACTTAGAGGGGGGTTCAGTGTTTCGGGTATCCTTCTGGGTGGCCTTGTAGGGAGGTTAGTGCTTGAGGCAACTCTGTTTCTTGTTTTTGAATCCCCAGTGGTCACTGAGAGTCATGGGGATCTAGGTGTTCAAGTCTGGATAAACGATTGATAATCTGTTAGAAGTCATGAACTACGAAATAGCCATGTGGTCCATATTTTGGGTATGATGTTGTTAGGCACTGATACATAAGAAATTTATGGGAGTTGGAACTTGAGACGTCTCTGCATTTTAGAGGACTTTGGTGTTTTACAGCCCATTGACTTCTCATAGACTACATTACTGCCTTCATAAAAACCTGCTTTCCTCTGTCCTCTAAATCACCTCCTCCTCTCGCTGTCTTCAGAGTGCTTTGTAATGACCAAGATTTACATAAAATCTACGGTTAAATGCTTATTCTGAAGGATGTGGTATCTGCCCCTCTAATTTTCAAATTTACTGCATATTTCTCTGGGATACTCCCTTTTTTCATCTTTCTGATGCATGAGGACTTTCCTACATCCAAAATCTTGGTAACCAGAAATACACATTGTTAAAATTTTGATATGTTTCCTTTTCCAATTTTTTCTATGACTCATTTTATTACAAAAATGTGATAGCAGTGCATAAATAGCCTTTTTAGAGAAACTTCAAAACCTTCAAAAAAAGAAAATTAACCTTATATGGTAAAATTGTTCCAGATTACTGACTTTTGGTACAAAGTCTTATTGATAGCGGCATAGTATTCTACAATGTGAATCTCCTTGCAGTGTTGACTGAAGTTATATTCTTTGCAATAATTTGGATAGACATGACTTTGAAATTCACATAGGTCTGGACATTGCTTGTTAAGTTTATGCCTAGATCTTTTCTATGTTTGCTGCCATTGCAAATAGCTTCTCTTTCTTTTGCACCTTCAATTGTTTTTATATTATAGGTGTAAAAGTAATTAACTTTTTTTCTCTTCCATAGGCTTACTGAACTTTTATTACTAATGTGTTTAAACTGATCCTTTTAGGTTTTCCAGGTGAGCAGTCAGAACACCTGCAGATAAATTTAACTCAGAGAAAAGAATATGGACTTCAGATTTGGGCAGACCTAGGTTTTTATCCATATTCTGCCACTTACTATGCGAACTTGGGCATTTCTCAACCTATGATGCTTTTCCCATTTGGTTAAAAAACTACCAGTACTAACTATTCAAATACTTAGAATACTGAGCACATAGTAAGTACCCAAGAGAGGTTAGCAAGCACTATTCCAGTACACACACACACACTTACACGCACACGTGCTTCCCAGATGGCTCTACTGATAAAGAACTCACCTGCCAATGCAGGAGACATAAGAGACTCGGGTTTGATCCCTGGCCAGGAAGATCCCCTGGAGGAGGGCATGGCAACCCACTCCAGTGTTCTTGCCTAGAGAATCCCATGGATAGAGGAGCCTGACAGGCTATAGTCCATAGGGTCGCAACGAGTTGGACATGACTGAAGCAACTTAGCACACACACATATATACACATATATATACTGTTTCTCTGGATTTTAGCCTTTTAAAAATTTAGTTTTTTAAAAAAATTTCTTTATAATGACCCTTCTCTAAATGTAGATTTAGTTTTGAATACAGTTTTAGCACAATTACATAATTTAATGAAGTTAGCTTTGTTGCTTGTGTTTCTTTCTTATAAGATAGACCATCAGGTAGTATATGGTACTTTTTTTCTCCTTAAACTATCACGTTAACCCACCACCACATACAAATAAAAACTCATACAACTCAGAAAAATATTATGCTTCCAGTTATAGTTTGTCATAGAAGTGAATTTCTGTAATCCCCCAGGTCCTGGCTTCCTGGGATGAAATAGTTCCAGTGAGGGAAGGGACTTAAGGTGCCAGGAACAACCTGACGTCATTCACCAGAGACTTTGTACTGGAGCTGCAGGGAGGCGGCCAGAATCAACAATAGAGCAGATGTTAGAGTTGCTGGCCAAACCTAGGACTCCAGAAAATGCCCAAGTTCCAAGTGAGTAGTTTTCTGCATATTTATTTTCCTTTTGGCTTTCTAGTGGATTTTAGGAGGTTAAATAATACATATATTAAAAGAAAATGTTTATTCAGTATTTATGAAGACTACTCTATACCAGACACAGCATGGAAAGATGAATGTCTGAATTCAGAAAAAAGTACTGAGACAAAAGATCAACTTCACAGTAAGATTTATAAATTTATAATTTATAAATTTTATTAATAAATTTATAAAATTTATTATAATAATTTATAAATTGTATGTTTATACAAATTGTTTTAAGTTAGAACGTAGATTATAGCCTGTGAGGCTCTAAATGTTTAGTAAAATTGAACACATGGAGTCCTGTGCACCAGTCCTGGCAGTCCAGTGGTTAAGACTCTGCTTCCACTGCAGGGGGCATGGGTTTGATCCCTGGTTGGTAAACTAACATCCCACCATGCCTCACAGTGTGCCAAAAAAAAAAAAGAGTACAAATTTGTCTCTGGTATCCCCCCTGTTTTTCCACTTATCTATTGTTGCCTTGTTAGTCACCCCAAAATCTAGTGGTAAACATTTATAATCCTCATGGATTCAGTGGGTATAAATATTCTGTCCACCCACTGTTTTTGATCTTTGAGTGTTTACATGTGTCCCATTAGTTATGGTTCCTTTCAGAGAGCTTATGTAGGAGCAACACATTACAAATTTTGAAAAAAAAAATTAAGTATCCTGGAGTGTTTTTTTAAATACATAATACTTTTGCTCTATAAAGAGTGAGAATTTCTTAAACATTACAAATGGTGATGCAAATATACAGCTTACAGATATGTACAATGTACTACTTTATGCTTCAAAAATGCAGAAAGATATATATATGTATAAAATTTTAGATCTAATGAACAATTCAGTGGGCCATATGGGCCCTATGGCAATGGTGTGTATCTTTTCAGGTTTCAAAGACCATCCTCAGGTTCAGTGATTTGCTATAACAGCAAAGCATTTATTCTCATGGTTATGATTTATTACAACAAAAGGATACAGATTAAAATCAGCAACAGAGAAAGGTGCGTAAGGCTAGGTCTAGAAGACACCAGGCAGAAGCTTCCTGTTGTCTCAATGAAGTCATATGGATTTTGTTTCCTTTTCCCAACAATGATCTGTAAGAACACATCTCGTGTGTGTGCTCAGTTGCTTCAGTTGTGTCCAGCTCTTTGCGACCCTATGGACTGTGGCCCACCAGACTCCTCTGTCCATGGGATTCGCCAGGCAAGAATACTGGAGTGGGCTCTGCCCTCCTCCTGGGGATCTTCCTGACCTGGGGATCGAACCCGCGTCTCTTACATCTCCTTCATTGGCAGGCAGGTTCTTTGGTTCTTTACCACTAGCACCACCTGGGAAGACCAACAACATATCTCTAGTATTGCTAATTAGTGTCTAGGCTTTTTATTTGCAGTGGGTCACATAGGCAAGGCTGACTCCATTAATGGCTGACATCGGTGTCCAGCCTGTGGACAACTTCAGAAGTCAAGTTTCTACAATGTGGCCCAAGACCTCTAACATAATCACATTGATCATATTAGTGAAGCTAAAGATATTCTCAGTGTCAAAGTTTCATACAGTCCAGAAGTTTATAGAGTTAAACCCATATGTCCCCCATCAGTCCTTTTTCTTTACCTGCAAGATAAATAATCCAAAAACTTTTATGTTTATTCTTCTGACTTCCTGTGTCAGTACCCGCATAAGTAAATGTGTATTTGTATGAATTTGAGTTGAGGGCCCATGACTCAAACTCAGTGATTCTCTAGAAGATCTCACAGGACTCAAGAGAGCAATGTCTTATATTTCTCTCTCTGTAAGCTAGTGTGTTCCTTCAGGGTAAAAGAGAGTCTTACTTTTAAAGAATTGCTTAATACATTGTCTGTCATAGGTGCATACACATAGACTGTAGGTGATTTCCAGATTAAAGATTTAAGGATGTTCTCTGTTCTATTCCTCTGTGAATGGATGAACATGTGAGTCTCAGAATGACTGAATAGAAGCACAAAAGATAGGCTATTTTAAATTTTAAAAAATTGGCTTTTCCTGCAAAGTAAAATGCAAAACTTGTTACACAGAAAGCAGTCAAATAGCTCATCATGGGAAAACTTACAGGAAAACTTCTGAGACATTCCTATTTATCTTCATAGTAGTAATCAATGATAATTCCTTTAGAATGAATAGGAATGTTCTATTATAGGGCTCAGTGTCATTCAAGGATGTGGCTGTGGTTTTCACCTGGGAGGAGTGGCAGCTACTGGACACCCTTCAGAAGAACTTGTATCAAGATGTGATGCTGGAAAATTATATCAACTTAGTATCAGTGGGTAAGAAGAGCATTCTGGGTACTGTAGGCAGTGGATTTCCTTTTCTTTCTCAGAAATGAAAGGGGTGGAGTCTTACAACTGCCTTACTTTTCTAGACTTGAGTTACATACATCATAGATTTTAGTACCTTCTAGCCTCTTAGTTTTCTTCTCCCACTTCCAAAGCAAAAGTCCTTTACTTGGCCAAGTTGGAATTTGTTCAACCCCTTAAATATAACCTTATTCTACAGAGGACTTGTATTTGGGTCTGTGGGTCCTCTGTAATTCCCCTTAAGTAGTGTATCATGTTACCAAAGCACATGCATTCTACCAGTTGCAACAAGAAGCACCATGGATAACAGGAAAAAATGCAGTGTCAGACTCATCCTGGTGAGTGAAAAACCAGCCCCATGGGATAAATGAAAGTATCAATCTTTGCTGGCCAGAAAGAGGGAGGCACCTCAAAAATATCTGGAGAAATCTTCTTGAAATTTTTAAGCTCTCAATATGACTCAGAACAGCTGACCTGAGTTCCAACAGAACATGAACATTGACTCCTTTTCTCTTTTTCTTGGCCATGCATCATGGGTTGTGGAATCTTAGTTCCCTGACCACCAGGGATCTAACCCAGGCCCTTGGCACTGAAAGTGCTGTGACTTCGCATTTTAATCTCTCCATGTTAGGTCTCCTGTATTGGCAGGCAGATTCTTCACCACTGAGCCACCTGGGAAACCTGTCTCTTTTGCCTGGTTTTAAAAACACACACACACAAAAAAAAACATACATTTCTTTATCTTAGATATTCTGATCAGATCCCTCTCTAGTCCATTTTGGAACTTGCTCTCCTAATTAACCTTTCTCTCTGTTATCCTCAGTGTACTTGCCTTCTCCTTGTCTCCATCTCCTTAATCCATGTTTATATTAATAGCTCTCTTTTCTCATATATTCAAGCATGCATAAATTCTCCATTCTTCTCATTCTGTGTATCTCTCATGCCTCTTGTGCATGCATGCTAAGTTGCTTCAGTTGTGTCTGATTCTTTGTGACCCCATGGACTGTAGCCTGCCAGGCCCCCCTGTCCATGGGATTCTCCAGGGGATACTGGATACTCCAAGAATACTGAAGTTGGTTGCCATGCCCTTCTCCAGGGGATCTCCTGGACCCAAGGATCAAACCTGCATCTCCTTCACTGGCAGGCGAGTTCTTTACCACTGTCGCCACCTGGGAAGACGCTTGTAGTTTATTCCTTTTTTCTTTTCATCTTTAAATCTCCTTTTACTTATAACTGTCACAGACTTTAGGCATATGCTCACAGTCTCCCTTCCTCTTTTCTCTTTGGCCTTTGCTGATTCTCTTCCTTCTGTTACATGGTCATTGTGGATCCATTGGTCTGTTTCTTGAAGTCACCTGGCAAGTTGATAATTACAGAGACTGGCACGAAGTAAACCATGGCAACCTGGAAACTATGGAGAGACACCACAGAGATAATGCATTTGGAAAAGTATCTTTGAGCTTAAACCTTGAAGTTTCTTTAGCACAAGTATCTCATACACCTGACGTACTTGGGAAATACTTGAAACCTAATCTAGAGTGTATTACTCAGAATAAAAGCTACGCACGAAATCAAGTGGGATTTAATCAATATGGCAAGTTATTTCTCTATACTAAGCATGAGAAAATTCTTAGTAGACAAAAATATGACGAATATAGTGAACACATGAAAGCCTTCAGCCGTAAGTCACAGACTATTAAACACTGGAAAACTCAAATGGCAGAGAGACGCTACAGCGGCACTGACTGTGGGAAAGCCTTTTCCCAGAAGTCGGACCCCATTAGGCATCAGAGAACACACGCCAGAGAGAAACCCTCTGGGTGCAGTGGCTGTCAGAAAGCCTTCAGCCGCAAGTCCCATCTCTTTACACCAGAGAACACACACAGCAGAGAAGCCCTATGAGTGCAACAAATGCAGGAAAGCGTTCACTGATAAATCATGCCTTAATAAGCACCAGAGAACTCACACAGGAGAGAAATGGTTTGAGTGCCATGTGTGTCAGAAAGGCTTCAGTGATGAGTCACAAGTCACACTGCATCGAAGAACACAGGCAGGAGAGAAGTCCTACAGATGTGGCGAATGTCACAAAAGCTTTGGCAATAAGTCACAGCTCATCATTCATCAGAGATCTCACACGGGAGGGAAACCCTATGGTTGCCATGAATGCGGAAAGACATTTCCCCTTAAGTTTGGCCTCATTTTACATCAAAAAACACATACAGGGGAAAAACCTTATGGATTCAGTGAATGTGGGAAAGCCTTCATCCAGAGATCTGAGCTCATCAGACATCGGCGAACTCACACAGGAGAGAAACCTTATAATTGCAGTGAATGTGCAAAAGGCTTTAGTGTAAAGTCACTCGTCAACACTCACTGGAGAACTCATACAGGAGAGAAGCCCTATGGATGCAATGAATGTGGAAAAACATTCTCCATCAAATTTAGTCTCATCCTACACCAAAGAACTCATACAGGTGAGAAACCCTACGAATGCCATCAGTGTCACAAAGCTTTCACCCAAAAGTCACATCTCACTATTCTTCAGAGGTCTCACATGGGAGAGAAACCCTACGAGTGCAGTGAATGCCACAAAGCCTTCAGCTGGAAGTCGTATCTCCTTATTCATCAGGTAATTCACTCTGGAGAGAAACCTTATCAATGCCACGAATGTGGGAAAACTTCTCTCACAAGTTTAGCCTCATCATTCATCAGAGAATCCATACAGGAGAGAAACCCTATGGATGCAGTGAATGTGGTAGAACTTTCCCTATGAAGTTTAGCCTTGTTTTACATCAGAAAACACACATGGGAGAAAAACCCCACGAATGCCATGAGTGTCAGAAATCTTTTGCCCAGAAGTCACATTTTATTATACATCAAAGAACTCACACAGGTGAGAAATCTTATGGATGCAGTGAGTGCTGGAAAACTTTCTCCCACAAATTTAGCCTCATTTTACATCAGAAAAGTCATGAAGAAAGTCAATATCCAAAAGTTGTCACTGAAAGGAAATAGCTCATTACACTCCAGCGTTTAGGTAGGAGTGAAACCTTAAGGCTGAAGCAGATTTGGACACTTTTCAGATTCATACCATGTTACTTTATCAGACAATGGTACTGCATAGAATGCCAGACAGGAGGAAATAACCTTTCCTGATAAATGTCAATTGAATGTAGCCTAGAGAGGAACAAATAGGAACTTCTGTGCATGTATTAATGGTGGGGATGTTGTCAGTATGAAATTCAGCTACAGAGAACTGACATTTAGGGGGAAAGTCATGCGTTCATGGGTATCATTTATGAGGGAATTCATTTTCTGTAATTGTGACATAATACACAGCATTATAGAAATTATTAAATATGTAAATAAATACAGTAGTTAGAAAACAAAGCAAAAATGTATCAGAACCATGTGAAAATATGTAAGTGTTCTGTACCTATTTTAATCATAACATGATTTTTGTATTTGGAATTGTGTGTGTGAGCATTAATCATTGTGACTCCCTAAGTTCATGTGCTTAAATGTCATAAAATTTTCCCACAGAATATCTGCACTAAGTCTTTGTATCATCATAATGCTACATGAATTATAACTGAACTACGTGGTTCATTATTTTAGTAAAAAAATCTTATGACTCAATATTTTGCCACCTCTACCATGCCCCACTGTATGCTGTATTAGTAAGTGGGCCTGGAAATTTCTAAGTCTCTCCTGAGTAAAACTTTTGTTCTCATTGATCTGAAGATGGAAAAATTTTCCCATATATTAATAACGCTTAAGTTAAAAAACAGCACACAGTTGATTGACTGACATATTTAAATGGAGAACTGGGTATATAAAATATTAGTGTATCATACAACCAAAGGTACCTTAGATTGGATGAAATACAGTAGAAATCATCATCTTTATAATCTTTCTTCTAAACCAACCAGATATTTAAGGTTTGAAGATGATGACTATTCATAGGTTTTATATACCCCCTTTGAATGCTGAAAGTTTGAGATAAAGTCCCTGGTATCAGAAGATAAAATTAAATACTAGCTTGAGTCCTGGTATTGCCTGATTGGATGTGTGGTTTGTTCCTAAGGACAAATAAAATATTTCCTATTTCTCCCATACAGCACAAGATGCTGTGTTTTCTTCCTTTTGAAAGAGAATAAACCAAACTTTAGAGATGTTTTTATTAATCCCTTTCTAGAATGTAATGCAAAATCTCAATTTTTTTTCTTAAATGGGAATTAAACTCTTAAGTTACAAGGAGCTTGACTCTGGTTTCCTTTTCAAGCACATTTTATATTAAAATAAAACACAAACCTCAAAGAACAATCCACAGACTGGGAGACTATATCTCAACACTTAACTGAAAAAGATGAAAACTTAAGAGTGTATAAAGAACTCTTATGAATCTGTGGGTGCAGAAAAATTAGGATCCTTAAGACAAAGAGGGTTGCTCACCATCCAGTTTTGACAGGGGGTTAAGTTGTAGCCCACTGCAGTTGCTGACAGTGCACTGAGAGGAATTTAAATAGAAAACAACAGGCATTCTCTGCTTAGAATGCAAGTGAATAGGCAGGCCTCACAGATCGTTAGATGTATATCTCAGGAAGAATTTTTTAGTGACATTGGATTCTAGCATCTTCCCATACAGAGATAAGCCTTAAAAAGATTAACTTGAGACGTTTTCTTTTTCCTTTATGATCAGCAGTAAATCTTTTACCAAGATGTATGCCTAACTGCATGTATTTGCTATCCAGAAAGCATATATAAACGGGCTTCCCTTACCTTTACGGAACAATTTCCTCAGAGCTAATTTCATCCCAAAACTGGGTTCACCTCATGGTGGGTGTCAAGCCAACAGGAAAAGCCGAGCCAAAAAATGGAAGAAGGAAGGATTTATTACTTGCAGCAAGTAAGAACACCAGGGATCTTTCCCAAAGCAGTGGCTCCTGGGAACTGCAAAAGTGAAGAAGTTCTAAGCTAAGGGCACATCCACGTTCATGAAGGGGCTTGAGCAGAGAATTCAGCATAAAACTGGGCAAAAGTTGAGTGTTCAGCTTTAGTAGACTGAAGTCAGAGGGTCAAGATCATCAATTTGGTCTTTCACCTAGTGAAAGTGAAAGTTTAGCTTCTTCAGTTCAGTTCAGTCGCTCAGTCGTGTCCGACTCTTTGCCACCCCATGAATCACAGCACGCCAGGCCTCCCTGTCCATCACCAACTCCCGGAGTTCACTCAAACTCATGTCCATCGAGTTGGTGATGCCATCCATCCATCTCATTCTCTGTCGTCCCCGTCTCCTCCCGCCCCCAATCCCTCCCAGCATTAGAGTCTTTTCGAGTGAATCAACTCATCGCATGAGGAGGCCAAAGTATTGGCGTTCATCAGTCCTCCCAATGAACACCCAGGATTGATCTCCTCTAGAATGGACTGGTTGGATCTCCATGCAGTCCAAGGGACTCTCAAGTGTGGTGTCCACTTCTTTGCAACCCCATGGATTCTAGCCCAGCAGGCTACATCAAATTCTCCAGGCAAGAATAATGGAGTGGGCTGCCATTCCCCTCTCCAGGGAATCTTCCTGACTCAGGGATTGAACCCACGTCTCCTGTGGCTCCTGCATTGGCAGGTGGATTCTTTACCAATGCGTTACCTGGGAAGCCCCTTTGTCCCCTTAAGATCACTGATTACGGAGACTGTTCAAGGGCAAGAATTATGGCCAGGCTTAGACAACAAAACGGCTTAGGCTAAAATGGGTTCTCTCATGTCAAGAAAGCCACACCTGGTTCTCTTTCTCTGAGGAATCTCCCTAACCCATATGCTTACACTTAACTGGGTGGCTGTGGTCCTCAGCAAGAACCTGAGTAAAACTTAAAGCTCACAAATGTTATTTTGTGTGTTTTCCAGTCAACAGATCAATGAGAAAATAACAGAGTAAAAATCAATAGGTAAATATTCATAGAAGAGATGATTCTGAATAGCTAATTAACATGAAAAGACACTAAACTGCATTTTTAACTGAAAACAGGCCCATTTTTGGACAGCCAATTCTCAGATTTTACTTCTTTTATCTTAAAAATTATAGCAATTCCTGCTGGATAGGATAGTTTTAATAGTTTTTGGGGACATATCTGTAAAGTGACAGCTGACCGACTTATAGTATCCTAAAAATTTGTAAGGAACACTTGATTTGTCTCTGCCAAAGTATGACAGGATGGAAGGGGGCAGGGCACAGCCATTAGAAGAATGACACAGCCATTGAAGATATGACAAACTGGTTAGAACCTACAAGGCTTTGACTAGCCTATACGACTTCCCATAGACCTTGAGCCTCATTATACACTCATTGTAATACATTAATATGCTAAATAACACACCCACCAGTGTCAGGACAGTTTCAAAGTTGACCATAAAAGACCAAAAAGTGGGTGGTGGCCCAATTCCTGAAAACTGCTTTTCCCCACAAATAGTTTAAATAATCCTCCCACTTGTTAGCCTATAAAATTATTCAACCCATAAAAATTAACAACCCTCTACCCCCAGGCTGCTCTCACTTGCCTAGGGCATGTGTATTTCTCTGAATAAACTCACTTTCACTTTAGTATGGCTCACTCTCTCCTGAGACCTGGGATGTGACCATTCTCTTGCTCCTCCCTTCTCCTGCAACCACAGCCCGCTGCTGCTCCAGCCAGATGAAGCTTGGACTAAGATACCCAGATAGGGTGAGGGGTAAACAGAGAGAAGGGGCTGTACATTAGTTCAGTTCAGTCGCTCAGTCATGTCTCTCTGCGACCCCATGAACCACAGCACGCCAGGCCTCCCTGTCCATCACCAACTCCTGGAGTCCACCCAAACCCATGTCCATTGAGTTGGTGATGCCATCCAACCATCTCATCCTCTGTCGTCCCCTTCTCCTCTTGCCTTAAATCTTCCCCAACATCAGGGTTTTTCCAAATGAGTCATCTCGTCACATCAGGTGGCCGGACATTTTTGGCTGGACATTAAAAAGTGACAAAACAGCACAAAGATGCCCCAGAATTGTCCCCCAATAATCTTAGATGAAAGCAGAGGTGCTAAGGCCTTAATGATGTCCCAGAAAGAATGGTTGTTCGTATTTTGAGACCTATCAGAACCTTGTAGGGCTTCCTGTTCACAGGAAAAAGGCTTCAGGCTCCTCAACTTTCCATGAATTCAAAAGGGCAGATTCAAATAGTTTTTCTAATTAAGGAAGCAAGGGAACTCAGTAACAAAGGAAAAGCATTCAAGAAATAATATTGTAGCAATAAAGCAGGGCCCTGGTTCTTCCTTCAAGGATATATATAACAATATGTTGCTGCTGCTGCTAAGTCACTTCAGTCGTGTCCGACTCTGTGTGACCCCATAGACGGAAGCCCACCAGGCTCCCCCGTCCCTGGGATTCTCCAGGCAAGAACACCGGAGTGGGTTGCCACCTCCTTCTCCAATATGCTGCTGCTACTAACTGCTAAGTCACTTCAGTCGTGTCCAACTCTGTGTGACCCCACAGACGGCAGCCCACCAGGCTCCCCTGTCCCTGGGATTCTCCAGGCAAGAACACTGGAGTGGATTGCCATTTCCTTCTCCAATGTGTGAAAGTGAAAAGTGAAAGTGAAGTCGCTCAGTGTGTCCGACTCTTAGCGACCCCATGGACTGCAGCCCACCAGGCTCCTCCGTCCATGGGATTTTCCAGGCAAGAGTACTGGAGTGGCTTGCCATTGCCTTCTCCGATATAACAATATACCTTTCAGCTTTTGCCTGAGCACAACATTCCTGGAACACTATCCATTACCTCACCACCAACCAAACAGAAGAAAGTCACATATCCTATAGCCCTCGACCCCAATTTTGCCATTAAAAACTCTTCCCCAGATTGCCCTGGTGGTCTAGTGGATAAGAATCCTCCTGCCAATGCAGGGGACAAAGGTTCAATCCTTGGTCTAGGAGGATCTCCACATACCTGTGGGCCACAACTGCTGAGCTGGCAAGCCCTGCTGAAGGTTTCAACTACTGAAGCCCTTGCACCTAGAGCCACTGCTCTGCAACAAGAGAAGCCACCATAATGAGAAGCCCGTGCACTGCAGTCAAGAACTGCCCCAACTCTGCCACTAGAGAAAGCCAGCACACAGCAACAAGGGCCCAGTGCTGCCAAAAATTAATTAAAAACAAACAGGGACTTTGCTGGTGGGTCCAGTGGTTAAGAGTCTGCCTTCCAATGCGGGGGATGAAGGTTCGATCCCTGGTCAGGGAACTAAGAGCCCACATGCTTCAAATAAGCGTGGTGATTAAGCTCCCATGCTGCAATGAAGATCCCACCTACCTCAACCAAGACCTGATGCACCCAAATAAATAAATATTAAAAAAAACCACAAAACCCAAAGAAACAAATACTCTTCCCTCAAAACCATCAGGAGTTCAGGTTTTTGAGCACAAGCCACCCTTCTTGGCCCTGCAGTAAACCTCTCTCTGCTCCAAATTCCAACATTTTGGTTTGTCTGGCCTCACTCTGTATCTGGCACATGAACTTGTGGTCAACAACCTGTCTCCTGCATTGCAGGCGGATTCTTTACCTCTTGAGCCATCAGGGAAGCCCCCGTATTGCCTTTAATTACACAAATGACTTATTGTCACATATTTGGTCTTTGTACATACTTGGTCTTTGTCACTGGTTCTTGGGACAGAGTTCCTAAAACATCAGGAATTTCCTAAGAAATAGAGGAGTGTACTTTTTTTATTCATAACAAGTCCCTCTGAACCATCTGTGAAGGTATGCTAATGAGGTGACTCAGGACACGTCCCTAGACAACTTTAAGACAGGAGCTGATCCCAGAAAGACCAAGCCTTGACTGGAATGTTCAGCTCTACCCTCTGATCTCAGCAGACAGGAAAGGAACTGGAGACTGAACTCTGTCACTAGTAGGCAGAGGTTTAATCAATCATTCCTGTGTAATGGAACCACCATAAAAACCCCAAAGGGGTTCAGAGAACTTCTAATGAGGCAGGCCGATCCCCATGCTGGGAGGGTGACTCATCCCAACTCGATGGGGAAAGAGGCCCTTGCACTCAGGACCCTTTTACACTTGGCTCTCTTTACCTTTTCATGTGGGTGTTCATTTACATCCTTGATGAAAGTGAAAGTCGTTCAGTCGTGTCCGACTCTTTGCAACCCCATGAACTATACATTCCATGGAATTCTCCAGGCCAGAATACTGGAGTGGGTAGCCTTTCCCTTTTCCAGGGGATCTTACCAACCCAGGGATCGAACCCAGGTTTCCCACATTGCAGGCGGATTCTTTACCTGCTGAGCCACACACGGGAAGCCCTATATCCTTGATAATAAACTATAAAGGTAAGTATAACATTTTCCTCAGTTCTGTCAGTTGTTCTAGCAATTTATCCAACCTTAGCAGGGAAATGATGGGAACCCCTGAGTTGTAGCCACGGTGGACACAAATGCAGGGAACCTGGGACTGGTGTCTGAACTGAAGGCAGTCTTGTGACACTAAGCCCTTTAGCCTGTGGAGCCTGAGGCTAACTCTGAGTTGTCAGTGTCAGATTAGGGCTGAAGCTGAAGACCAAATATTAGAACAAAAGATGTTCCTAGTGCTTTTACCACTCAGGAGACTACGAGGGTTTTAGGATCTCTGAGCCAACAACCAGGGATAGAAACCTCTATTATTTCACACCCTCTATTTTAGTAATAAGAGAAACACTCATATTACAGGGGACTGTGTTGTTACAGGGATCGCTGACACTGGAGGATGTGGTCGTGGATGTCACGTGGGAGGAGTGGCAGCTCCTGGCCCCCGCTCAGAAGGACCTGTACCAGGACGTGATGCTGGAGAACTATAGCAACCTGGTGTCTGTGGGTGAGGACAGCTGCCCTGGGTCCCTTGGACAGTGCCTTTTCTTTCTTCAGCTTCTGAAGGCTTTGTTGAGTCTGTCATGTTCTGAAGTGGTAGATTTTCGGTCTCGTCTCTTGCCCCAGACGAGAAGGTATACTCTCTTTTCATTTTAGAGAAAAGTCTTTAATTTGCAAACATACAAATTGTGTAGTCCCTAAAAAGTGTACTGTTCTCAGCATCACAGATCCCTGCTGACATCTGATGAGCCTGAATCTTCTGGCATTTCCCATGAACAGGGTATAAAGTTAGCAAACCTGATGTACTCTCCAAGTTGGAATGAGAAGAACCACCATGGACCTTAGACGATGAAGTTCCCAGTCACCCCTGTCCAGGTAGGTGAGAGAGAAGCAGCAAGACGGGCAAGGCTGTGGAAATCACCTTTCATTCCCGTAGAGAAAGCATCCCAGTGGGGAGGGGTGCGGAGGACACAGAAACAGCCTCCATGTATCTCTCTCTCCATGAGAGCTCTTTTTCTGTGTTGGAATTTAAAGGAATATATAGTCCTTTATCTCTTCTTGGAAAGAATCCGTTTATTTCTCCTTAGATGTCAACATTTCCCCTCGCCACACCCCAGAGTTTTGCTTAGATTTTCAAATCTTCCCATACTTCATCATTTGTCAGAGTATGATTTTATGTTCCTTTCATGTCTCTTGCTATGAAACTCCTCCTTCCGTGAACCACTTCTAAGAGGAAACTCTGAATTCTTCATTATCTTCTGATGCATACACATTCCTGCCCCATTGGAAAATATTTCCCCTTATGACATCCAGCCACACCGTAGAAGCCTTTATTCTCATGGTGACATGGTCTCTTAATATGTATTTATGTTTGTTTTTCTTTTTTCCTACTCTGAGCTGCTTCAAAGGTTCTGTTGTCATCCTCTGCTCTCATAAGACTATAAAACGTTACTTTATTTAAATATGTTAAGCCCTTGTTCTCTGGCCCATGTCCCGTAACAATGTCTAATACACCTGCTGCTACCATATATTTTACCTGTTTCCATGGCAAACTCCCAGTAAGTTCACACTTTTTGTGTGAGACACTAGAACCATCTTCCCTCCAAGAAAATCCCTTTCCAACATCCTTTCCGAAATGAGATTCTGTTGTACTTCTGTACATCTTAAATCCTGACATCACCTCGAGTCTCCTTTACCTTCTGCGTGTGTGCATGTGTCACTTCAGTCATTTCCAGCTCTTCGCAACCCTATGGACTGTAGCCCGCCAACCCCTCTGTCCATGAGATTCTCCAGGCAAGAATACTGGAGTGGGGTGCCATTTCCTTCTCCAGGGGGTCCTCCTGACCCAGGGATCGAAACTGCATCTCCCCCATCTCCTGCATTGGCAGGCAGGTTCTTTAACACAAGCACCACCTGGGAAGCCCCTCTTTACCCTCTGTGCTCCTCCGTTTAACACCTTTGCTGTTTCCATTCTTTGTTTCATTAGAGAAGATCTTTCTAAAATTTCTCATTCTCAGTTCATTAGGCTAGGGAGCCTAAACAAAATCATAAAATCTCATTAGTGAGTCTTATCCTTCCTTCCAAATAAGTCCTCATTTCTTCTACATCTTGTCACTTCCTTTGCTTCTTCAAACCACTGTCATGTTTGAACCGCCACCTTTATTCCTTATCTTGTTTGTTGTTTCCCTTTCCACCCGCAGAATATGGCTTCAGTTTAAGTAAAGAATTTTTTTGTGTTTCTCCAATACCAGCACCATATCTGGTTTATGGAATAGCCATTTAATAAGGATGTGTTGAATGAATGTCTTTCACCATTTTGAAATTGGCTGTCCCTCCAATCTCTGTGAGGTGATGCTAACAGTGACGGTATTTAACTGTCCCCAGGGCCTTATTTATAAAGCAGGCAAATCTATACTTATTCATTGTGAATTTACTCTATTTTACACTGATGGATGACATCTTTTGGGTTGTTTGGTGTTTTATATTATTGTGTTTTTAACCACTTCCAAGAGATAGGAGTTAGTGCTTAATGGATGCAGAGTTTTTCAGTTGGGGAAGATGGAAAAAAACCCAAAAAACTAGCGATGAAAGGTGCTCATGGTTGTACAACATTGTGATTATACTTAATGCCACAGAACTGTACACTTAAAAATGGTTAAGGGACTTCCCTGGTAGTCCAGTGGTAGGACTCTGCTTCCACTGCAGGGAGCATGGGTTCAATCCCTGGTCAGGAAACTAAGATCCTGAATGGCCCATTACTGTTTTAATGGTTTGAGGGCCTCCTCAAACCATTAAAACAGTAAAATTTATCTTATATATATTTAACTATAAGTTTGAAAAGTTTTTTAAAGATAAGGTACTTTTATGCTTGGAATTTCTTTTCTATTTGATATCTTGGGTTTTTCATTAAAGAGCCAGCTCACCCCAAGGTAGTTTTGAAATAGTTTTAGTCCATCTGATGCTCATAAAGTGTTCACTGTTATCTTTCCTAGACATTAAGGAAGTGGATGATCATGTACAGTTGCACTGGCAAAACCAAAATATGCTGAAGTGTTATGAATAGAATGCATTTGGGAATATTATTCATCAGAGCAGAAGCTGTTTTCCTTTAAGGCCAAATCATAATGTATTTGATTTATACAGGAAAACTCTGAAATCATATTTAGACATAACTAAACAGAATAAAAGCTGAAACAAAAAGGAGCCTGCTGGGTTTAATGGGGATGGGAGATTCTTGCTCCATGCTCATCATGAACAAACTCATACTGAAATTAAATATCAGGAAATACACAAAACAGAGAACGCCCATGAATGTACTGGATATGGGAAAGCCTTCCTCAAGAAGTCTCAGCTCAATGAACAAAAAGAATTCACACAGGAAAGAAACCCCATGGATGTAGTCTGTGTGGGAAAACCTTCTTCAAGAAGTTCAAGCTCACTGAACATCAGTGAACTTACAAAGGAGAGAAACCCCATGAGTGTTGTGAGTGTGGAAGAGCCTTCCTCAGGGAATTTTAGCTTCCTGAACATTGGAAGATGCATACGGGAAATAAACCCCATGTATGCAGTATATGTGGGAAAGCATTCTACAGAAAGTTCAAGCTAACTGAGCAACAGAGCACTCATACAGAAGAGAAAGCCTACAAATGTACTGAATGTGGAAAAGCCTTCTTTAGGAAGGCAGAGTTCACTATATACCAACAAAACAAAACAGGAGAAAAACCCCATGTATCCAGTGAGTGTGGAGAAGCTTCCTCCAGAAAATCACAGCTCATTCTGCATCAGAAAATTCATACAGGAGAGAAATCTTATATATGCAATGAGTGTGGGAAAGGTTTCATACATCAACTCACACTAGAGAGAAACCCTATGGATGCACTGAACGTGGTAAGGCCTTCAGCCAGAAGGCATGCCTCATAGCAGATCAGCGATTCCATACAGGAAAGACTTCCTTTGTATGTACTGACCATGGAGAATCTTGTTCGCAGAAATCAGGACTCATTAAACCTCCGAGAATTCACACAACAGAGAAACCTTTCCTTAAGCGACTGTAGGAAACCTTTCACCACAAAGACAATGCTCATTGTCCATCGAAGAACTCACATGGGAGAGAGGCCCTATGGATGCAACGAGTGTGGGAGAGCTTTCTCCCACATGTCCTGTCTGGTTAAACACAAGAGGACACACACAAGAGAGAAACAAGTAGATTCCATGAAGGTGGAACACCGTTTCCCAAAGGGTCCCAGCTTCTTAGATACTAGTGAACTCTTGCAGGGGAAAAACCCTGTTAATATAGTGGCTGTGCAGATGCCTTCTGTGACCCCTCAGACATCATTACACATCAGTGGACTCCTAGCAGGTAGGAATGTAGTCCCGATGAAACAGCCAACTGCCAGATGTGCGCCCTCAGGAGATACCAGAGAGTCTGTGCAGGAGGGAAAGGTTTATGGATGCCATGAATGTGGTTATGCCTTCAGTGGTCAAGTACGTCTTATTTTTTGTCACGAAAAATACATAGGAAAAAACTGGTTGGAAAAGCCTTGAGCCATAATGTATAGCTGATTTCATGGTTATATGTAAACAGGAAGCCTGTGAATGCAGAAGTTAGAAAAGCTGTGTTTTGGAAGAAAGACCCTGTCATCAGTGATTACTATTGGTCGTAGGTGAGCTTATAGTGGGTAAAAAATATAAGAGTGGTAAAACCCTTGCCCTCAATAGGTATCATTACATACTAGAGAGAAACTGTTGGAAGGCAGTGAATGTGGCAAGGTTTTCAGTGGTACATTCTGCCTCATCCATCAACTGGTGAAATCCTACACAAAACACTGTGAACATACTACTTGACGAGTATCGTAATTAGTTCTTGTGAGGCAAAGTCTGTGAAAATGAGGGGTATTTGAGAGCTTTATGTACCATTTCCCGCTTTAATGCATTACATAATACACCTGATGTACCTTTTTTGACAGGAAACCTGGAACCATATTCTTAGGTACTATGCTTAAAAGTGAAAATGTTAGTTACTCAGTCATGTCTGACTCTTTGTGACCCCATGGACTATACCTGCCAGGCTCCTCTGTCCATGGAATTCTCCAGGCAAGAATACTGGAGTAGGTTGCCATTCCATTTGCCAGGGGTTTGACCCAGGGATTGAACTAGGGTCTCCTGTATTGCTGGCAGATTCTTTCCTGTCTGAGCAACCAGGGAAGCCCGGTTACTATGCTTATGTTTCCATAATTTTAAGGAGAAAATCTACCTCACATCGCTGGTTATATTCATTTCTTATATTCATTCATTTCTCCCAACTGAAAAAAAAAATTATCTTCAGCGCCCACCTAGTATATGATAATTAGCTGCTACATTTCTTTGACTCTATTTAAATATTATTTCAGACAATTGAATTCTCTACTAAGAAAAATTAATATTAAGGTCATAAATGCAAGTTAATGTCCTTGAATGAGCTTAACTTCAACTGATAAATAAGACCAAGCATTATACAATAAAGGTCACCTTAAATGTGATTTTTAAGATTTTCTAGACTTGAAAAGTAGTGAAATGAAGGTTTGCAAAGTGAACTGAAAGCCCAAAGACAATTTGTAATTTAACCCTATAAATTAGATAATAAAATACACTGCAACACAGACCTTGGTTTTTTTTTTTCTCCTTAAAACATGAAAAGATGGGCAATCTGAACACAAATTAAGATTGCTTCCCTCCTAGCTCTCCCCGTCTCTGATTATCCAGATTATTCTCAGAATCTTGGGAATATGAAAGTCTACACTGGTTAACTCAGCTGCATTCTTCCTTCTGGACATAGTTCCCTGACCCAATCTTTTGCCTCACTGATGGGATGGAAACAGATGCCAGGAAGAAAGGTGGGTGGTTCCATTTCCTCCTAACTCAGGCACTCTTGAGTCTAACATGTTTGGGAGTCACATGAGGAAGACAGAAGTAGATTTCGTAGAATCAACTTTAGCCTGTTACCTCATTCTCCACAGAGCTGCAGAGACTGAATCAGATTGGGAATGAGCTGAGGAACCCTGCAAGAGTGGGCTGAATCTGGTTCTAGACTGGAATACGACAGGCCTTTAACCAATCTGGCAAATGTTTTCCGAATCTCTGCACATTGAGCTGTAGCCAATAATGTCAGTAGTGACTGGTGTAAGGTTCAGGCCAAGTCTACTGCTGGAAAACTGGGTTTGAGAAAGGGCATGATGTCAGGTCCCTTAGGGAGAAGCTAGCAGTAGAGGCGTGTAAGTAGATGAGGTATCTTAATGGCATTGTAAATGTTCTTTAAAAACTAACACGTGATGTGAAAACTTAAGACTCACTTGGAGTGAACATCTCAATTGTTTTCTTAAGGGTTTTAATGTGGAATACATGAAGAACTTAGGTCATACATAAACATTCCTGTATTACACTGCTCTGGCTGCCATACCAAAATACCAGTGTAGGTGGCTTAAACAGAAGTTAATTTTCTCATAGTTCCAGAGATTAGAAGTCCAAGGTCAAGAAGATACAACTGGAGCAGAGCCCCACCCTTACAACTTCATTTAACCTGAATTACTTACCTTAGGAGTCCCATCTCCAAATAGAGCCACAGTGGGTTTCAGGGCTTCAGCATGTGAATCTGAGGGGACACAAACATTCAGTCCTTAAAATTCCACCACTGGCCCTGTCCCCTCCATTCACGCCCCTCTTGCAAGCAAAATACATACATTTCATCCCAACAGCATCCCAATAGCCCCCTGGATTAACTCTAATCCAGGACTTCCCTGGTGGTTCAGTGGTTAAGAATCCACCTGCCAATGCAAGGGAAATGGGTTTGACCCTTGGTCCAGGAAGATTCCACATGCCTATGCAACTAAGCCTGTGCACCACAACTAGATAAAGCCCCTGCCCAGCAAGGACGTTCCGTTCCGTTCAGTCACTCAGTAGTGTCCGCCTCTTTGCGACCCCATGGACTGTAGCCTACGAGGCTTCTCCGTCCATGGGATTCTCCAGGCAAGAATACTGGAGTGGGTTACCATTTTCTTCTCCAGGGGATCTTCCCGACCCAGGGATCGAACCTGGATCTCCCGCATTGGAGGCAGACGCGTTAACCTCTTGAGCCACCAGGAAAGCCCAGCAAGGACAGCCAAAAATACCTTAAAAAAAAAAAAAGTCTATATCCAAAGTCTCATCTGAGCCAAATATAGGTGAGACATTATGTACAATTCACCCTAAGGAAAAATTCCTCTCCATCTTTGGACCCATGAAACCAGGTAAGTTATGGTCTTCAAAAATACAATGGTGGGACAGAGGTACGATACATACTTCCATCATAAGACAGATAAATCATAAGGAAAAAAGAGTGACTGGTCCCAAGCAAGTCCAAAAGCTAGAGAAACAAATTCCATTAAATCTTAAGGCTAATGTCTTTGGCTCACTGCTCTGCCCTCCAGGCACTGTAGATCACATTGTAGGTGGGAATGAAAACTCTCGCTATAATGAGGAACACAAACCAACAACTTTCTTCTACATTCTGCACACCAGTACTGAGACAGTCTGGGACCCAGGACACTTTGCTGCAGTGCCTGCACCTGGACAAACGGCTCATCCAGAATACAGAGGAACTATAGGGACTAAAAATAACTGCCTGGCATAGGCAATAGGGGCAAATTATGAACAAGATACACAAAGACCCAAACCCAACCGTTACTTCTGAGGTACTGCGAGCAAAAGCGGGATCCTATGAGTGTTTCCTGCAAACAGCCCTACAAGGAATGGGCAGACCACCCAAGCCACCCTCTCCCTGGACCTGCCCTACCCTCACACCATTTAATGGACCAGCTCACCACCTGCCCCGTAGCAAGAAAGGTTACCTGTTACTTGTTTTCACTTCTTCCTGCTACAGCACCAGGCCCAATAAAGCCTTGCTTGAATTTATCTGGCCTCTTACCAATTTCTATTGGCTAGACTCCAAGAACCCTGGTCAGTAACAGCATGTACAGCTCAGTGAAACCATGTTATTTTTCCTGCACTTATACCTTTTGTATTTCCAGCACCCAGATCCCTGTTTGCCACAGATTATGCATTTTATAAACATCTGCTGGGTCAATAAATAAATGAGTAACCCCTTTAGCTTGAACGTTCTCTGAACCAAGTTGTATAATTACAGGGTTGTTGTTTAGTCGCAACATCGTGTCCGACTCATGCGACCCTATGGTCTGTGGCCCTCCAGGCGCCTCTGTCCATGGGATTTCACAGGCAAGAATACTGGAGGGGGTTGCCATTTCCTTTTCTGACCTTCCTGACTTATGAAGCGGTGCTTCATCAGTTGCATCACAATACTCAAGAGAATCACTTCGCTCGGAGATTCAAGTATTTCTCACCTTTGTGCAAGTAAAACCTTACCCCACCTTTGGCTCATCCCACTGCGGAAGGCAGAGCCATGCTTCTCCACTGGCTTTGCCCCTGATCAAAAGTGTTCCCCATTTCCCTCCACACCAGTCATAACAAGAGCTGTATAATCCCGCCGTTTTACCCACTCTCAGACCTGTGCCCTCCTGAACGGTCCTCTAAACCCTACAACGCCCTCTCCAGTCCGCATTCCTAGAATACTGCTCGGTTCTCCTTCAATTGTTGCTAGGTTTGGCTTGGGATCCCTCCCTGTTGGATTTCTTTGAGACGGTCGTGCTTCCTAGCTTCTCTTCATCTTAAATCAAAGGTCCTTCATGTCCGCGAACATCTCTGCCCAGGCTGCAGAGAGATCCAGGTACCCTTGAATTTGAGAAGTTAAGCGTTTGTGCAGCACCCCTGGCAAATGTTGCAAAGTCATGGCCCAATGGGTCAGATGGGCTGAAAATACGGTGAAATAAGTCCTTTTCGATAGCTTCTCACCGTTTTACACCTTCCCGCGAAAGGAAGAAAAACGAAGCCCTCACCTGTCAAACAGAACTAGGTGGAAAAACGGCTGCTACTGGTAAAGCGCCGCGTACCCGGCGCGGAAATATTGCGTCATCGAAGGCTCGCGAGAAGCCAAGATCCGGGTCTTTGGAACAGCTGCTTGTGAACCTCGTCGGCCGCCATCCTTTCAGCTTCCAGGAGTCTTGCGTGCGCAGAGGGTGGTCGCCTGGTTTTAAAACTGCTGTCCTGTGATTTGCCTCCAGCGGTGAAGACAGCAGTCATCCATCAGGTCAGCGTTGGGTTCTGGGCGTGTTTCAGGGCCAGGGAGAGCGCTTTAGGGTGTTTGTCGTTGTTGTTGCAGATTGCGTAGGGGCAGGCGTTGCGGTGAAGCGAGTGGTCATGCCAGCTGGTGCCTTTTGTGTTTGTGGACCAACCCGGGGATTCGTGTTGAGAGTTTTCTCTGGTGGGGGAGCACGGGTTACCGTGTTGGATCTGTAACCCAGCTGGACGCCACCAGGCCTTCCTGGCACAGGCCTTCCCTCATATCCTCCTAGATAATAGTACTTGATGTACATTTAATGAGTTGTTTTGCAGAGGTTTAAAAAAAAAAAAAAAAACTCCCCTTCTCCAAAAAAGAAGATATTAATAAACTATTTAGTGAGGTAGGGCACAGAACCCCAGGCCTCCTGGAACCCAAGGACTGATAACGTTAACCCCTGTGAAACCATCCTGCTACTTCACCATTAGCCAATTAAAGAATTGTGCACAAGCTGATCTTAGACCCTGCAAACCCCCTCCCTCCTTAACCTGGCTTTTAAAAGTGCTTTGCCAGCTCCCTTCGCTCAGGGCATTTTAGGGCAAGAGCCGTCTTGTCTCATTGCAAGACCTTGAAATAAACCTTTCACTGTTCCAGACAACAGCGTTTCAGTTTGTTTGGCTTTATTGTGTCTTGAATATGATTAACAGCATGACAAATTGGGAGGTCTTTGCTGGAGAGTAACATTTGGGGTGTCTGTTGTTGGGGGATTGGAACTCGTGTCCGCATTAGGGACAGTGTTTGGGGAGATTATTGCATGTTTAATTTTATTTATTTTGTTTTTTTATTTTTGATAATATGTATGTTTCAATGCCATTCTCCTAAATCATCCCATCCTCTCCCACAGAGTCCAAAAGACTGCTCTATATACAGAGTTATCTGTGTCTCTTTTGCTGTCTCGTATACAGGGTTATCATTACCATCTTTCTAAATTCCACATATATGCGTTAGTATACAGTATTGGTGTTTTTCTTTCTGGCTTACTTCATTCTGTATAATAGGCTCCAGTTTCATCCACCTCATTAGAACTGGTTCAAATGTATTCTTTTTAATTGCTGAGTAATATTCCATTGTGTATATGTACCACAGCTTTCTTATCCATTCGTCTGCAGATGGACATCTAGGTTGCTTCCATGTCTTGGATATTATAAACAGTGCTGCGATGAACATTGGAGTACATGTGTCTCTTTCAATTCCGGGTTCCTCGGTGTGTATGCCCAGCAGTGGGATTGCTGGGTCATATGGCAGTTCTATTTCCAGTTTTTTAAGGAATCTCCACACTGTTCTCCATAGTGGTTGTACTAGTTTGCATTCCCACCAACAGTGTAAGAGGGTTCCCTTTTCTCCACACCCTCTCCAGCATTTATTGCTTGTAGTCTTCTGGATGTTTAATTTTAGATGTGGAGTTTCTGGTCTTGCATCCATGTTTACTGTATATTCCCATTGAAAATACTTGGTTTTCAGGTTCATCCTAAAATCAGGGCTTCCCTGGTGCTCAGCAGTAAAGATTCTGCTTGCCAATGCAGGAGACCGAGGTTCAATCCCTGGGTGGGGAAAATCCCTTGGAGAAAGGAACAGCAACCCACTGCAATATTCTTGGGCTTCCCTTGTGGGTCAGCTGTTAAACAATCCGCCTGCAATGCGGGAGACCTGGGTTTGATCCCTGGGTTGGGAAGATCCCCTGGAGAAGAGAAACGCTACCCACTCCAGTATCTGACCTAGAGAATTCCATGGACTGTATAGTCCATAGGGTCGAAAAGAGTTGGACACAACTGATCAACTTTCACTTTCCAGTATTCTTGCTTGGGAAATCCCATGGACAGAGGAGCCTGGCAGGCTACAGTCCATGGGGTCACAAAGAGCTGGACACGACTAAGCGACTAACACACTTTAAATACTCCTCCAGAAAGCAACTCTTGTTAAAATTTAGTATATTTCATTTTTAGTGTTGGGATCAGGTGTGTAGGTATTGGCATGATTTTATACATTTTAATCTAACATTCTATTGTAACCACTTGAAAGTTTTATTTCTTTTCTTTTAAAAAAACTATTGCAATTATGTTCCATCAAGTGGGTATTTTAATTTGGGAAGAAGTGATGCAGATGTAGGTACTACACTTTTAGGAACGTGTAAATGGATTTCTTTTAACTCAAGTTTTTTTGTTTCTTTGACCAGCTGTGATGTTTTTCTATAAGTATTTTGGACATGTTTTATTACGTTTGTTTGTAAACAGGTTATACTTTTGTTGTAAATGTAAATAGTGTCACTTTTTTCCCATATAACCCTGCTCCCTCTTTTTTGTGTCTTCTGCTGCTGCTGCTGCTAAGTCACTTCAGTCGTGTCCAACTCTGTGTGACCCCATAGACGGAAGCCCACCAGGCTCCCCCGTCCCTGGGATTCTCCAGGCAAGAACACTGGAGTGGGTTGCCATTTCCTTCTCCAATGTGTGAAAGTGAAAAGTGAAAGTGAAGTCACTCAGTCGTGTCCGACCCTTAGCGACCCCACGGACTGCAGCCTACCAGGCTCCTCCATCCATGGTATTTTCTAGGCAATAGTACTGGAGTGGCTTGCCATTGCCTTCTCCGTTGTGTCTTCTAATTTTATGTAATGCACAAGAGCAAAAATTAAAAAGATATGCTTATTTTGTCACCTCATTCCACTCATGATGTTACTAATTGATTCCTTTAAATTGATTCCTTTGTCTTCTAGTTGAGCATCTTTGTCATTTGCAAATAGAGTTGGCCAGGTGGCAAGTTTATGGACTGGGGTAAGAAGAACCTGCTTCTCCCTCTGACTTGGGTAGGTTAATCTCTGAGTCAGGCTTCATCAGTTGTGAAAAAAACTGTCATGATTCCCACTTCATAGCCGTTCAGTTCAGTCACTCAGTCGTGTCCAACTCTTTGCCACCCCATGAATCACAGCACGCCAGGCCTCCCTGTCCATCCCCAACCCCCGAAGTTCACTCAAACTCATGTCCATCGAGTCGGTGATGCCATCCAGCCATCTCATTCTCTGTCGTCCCCTTCTCCTCCTGCCCCCAATCCCTCCCAGCATCAGAGTCTTTTCCAGTGAGTCAGCTCTTCGCATGAGGTAGCCAAAGTGTTGGAGCTTCAGCTTTAGCATCAGTCCTTCCAATGAACACCCAGGACTGATCTCCTTTAGAATGGACTGGTTGATGAAATGAGCAAAAGTTCTTTGAGTACAAAGCATAGTGCCTGACAGTGTGAATAAATGGTACCTGCACTTTATCGTATCATAACATTTTGAAAGTTTTATTTCTTTTCTTTTAAAAAACTATTGCAGTTATGGTCCATTAAGTGGGTATTTTAATTTGGGAAGAAGTGATACAGATGTAGGTACTACACTTTTAGAAACGTGTAAATGGAACGTGTAAAAGTTATTAATGTTTCTCAAAAGCGTCCCACACACTTTATTGAGGTGTAATTGACATATACATGTGTCATTCCGTAAGTTTAAAGGTGTACAGTTGTGTTTATTCAATACACTTACATATTGCAAAATGATCACCACCATAAGTTAGCCAGCATCTGCATCATGTGACATAATTACCATTTCTTTTTTGTGGTGAGAACACTGAAGACCTGCTTTTTTAATTAACTTTCAAGTGTAAGTGCTTAGTTGCCCAGTCATGTCCGACTCTTTGTGACCCCATGGACTGTAGCCCTCCAGGCTCTGCTCTCCATGGGGATTCTTCAGGCCAGAATACTGGAATGGGTTGCCTTGCCCTCCTCCAGGGGATCGTCGCAACCCAGGGATTGAACCCAGGTCTAATACAGTATTTAACTGTAATCACCATGCTGTACATTACAGTCCCCTTAAAAGGCTTTTTAATTTTATTTTCATTGATAATTTCTTTCTCTTTAAAGTTTTCTTTATATTGTGAGATTTTTCAATATTTTATGTTCTGGGAAGAAACCATTCCTGTTCATAATCATCTGTTCTTTTAACATGGGACTGAATTCTGTTTGCTTATATTTACCTAATATTTTTGCACCTAGAAATAAAAAAATGTTTTGGATTTGCATCAGAATAATCCAGTGGTGGTGGGGGAGTGAATGGTGGTGTAGATAAAACAAATTAGATTTGAGTTGATAATTATTGAAGTCACACAGTGGATGGATGTGTGGAGTTTGATTCTTTTTTAATTTTATCTCTGGCTGCATTGGGTCTTCGTTGCTGCACACGGGCTTTCTCTAGTGCGGCAAGTGGAATCTACTCTCTGGTTGTGGTGCATGGGGCTTCTCACTGAGGTGGCTTCTCTTGTCGGAGCACGGACTCTAGGCACACGGGCTCAGTAGTTGTGTGTGCCTGGGCTCAGTTGCCCCAAGGCATGTGGAATCTTTCTGGACCATGGATCGAACCCGTGTCCCTCCCCTGCGTTGGCAGGCAGGTTCTTAAGCACTGAACCACCAGGGGGTCCCTGAGTATACTGTTCTCTATGGGGGTTTTTTGTACATGAGGTTTAAATTACTGTTCCTTCTTTTGCTTAAAATTTAAAAAAAAGTTTGTGAAAATGTATAAGTGAAACTGATCTGTACTTTTCTTTAAAAGCTTTTTTCAAGTATAACACCCAAAATTAAAGACTAGAATATTACAGAAATAAAATCCAAATAAAAAAAGAATAGAATATTACAGGGACTTCCTTGGCAGTCCAGTGGTTAAGATTCTGCCCTTCCACTACAGAGGCCTGAGTTCAATTCCTGGTCATCCCTGGTTGGGGAACTAAGATCTCACATGCCAAACACCATGGCTAAAAAAAAAGAATAGAGTATTCCAGTACCCTAGAAGCCTCCACCTCCTAATCTCCCTCCTCTCCAGAGGCAATTACTTTCCTAAAAACATATTAAATTTGCCTGACTATTAACTTTATGTAAGTGGAATCATACATTACATGTTCTCTTGTGTCTGGCTTCTTTTGTTCAATATTTTGTTGTGAAATTCATCTAAGTTATTGCATGTAGCAATAGATTATTTCTTTTCATTGCTATTAGTATTCCACTGTATGAAAGTAAAAGAAATTGTTAGTCCCTCAGTTGTATCTGCCTCTTTGCAACCCCGTGCACTGTAGTCCCCTGCCACCAGGCTCCTCTGTCCATGGAATTCTCCAAGCAAGAGTTCTAGAGTGAGTAACCATTCCCTTCTGCAGGGAATCGTCCTGACTCAGGGATTGAATCCAGGTCTCCTGCATTGCAGGTGGATTCTTTACCATCTCATTTCTTTTTATTGCTCAGTTATGTCTGATTCTTGCAACCCCATGGACTATAACCATCAGGCTTCTCTGTCCATGGAATTCTCTTGCCTCTCTAGGCAAGAAGCTGGAGTGGGTTGCCATTTCCTACTCCACTATATTATATATATGTACACATTCTGTTGTATTCTTTTCCAGTACTGTTTATCGTAAGACACTGAATATATAGTTCCCTGTGCTGCACAGTAGGACCTTGTTGTTTATAGAGCCAACGTTTTTGTACTTCATTTTTCCTGAACTGGATCTGTGTGAGATCTTAGCCATGGACAATACCATGAGCTGGTTTTTATTTCCCATCTTCTCCCACTTTCACTCTTCCAACTTTGTCAAAAAAAGGCATTCCTCTCACCCATTTCATATATTTCTGTGGGACCCAGCCGCATGATAGAAAAGCTTTCAGGGAGTTAAAAGAGACTTGAACTGTTGGGACATTCTGTTAGATTGAGTACTCGTGGCTAGAGAGAGCTGTGGCCACAGGTTCAGTTGTTGAATTTGCTCTTGAATCCACAGGTTCTAGTCTACAGGAACATCTTCAGTAATAGAAGAAGGAGGCTCCAGGCTTGGGAGATCATGGATTCTGGCAGCAGCCTGACCTGAGATCCCTGACCATAACCTCCAGGTAGGCCTGGAAAGAGAGAAGACAGAACACAGCCTGGAGTTACACGCCCTTTCTTAAGAACTGGAGAAGATGAGCAAGGTCCAGGTGAGGTTTGTGTTATCTGTTTTAATCCTTTGTTTCCCAGGGGACTTGTGGGTGCTTCTAAAAAGCAGTCTGGTGAAATGAGAACAGTATGAAATGAAAAGCGAAAGTGATGGTCACTCAGTTGTGTCAGACTCTTTGTAACTCCCATAGAGTGTAGCCCACCAGGCTCCTCTGTCTGTGGAATTCTCCAGGCCAGAATACTGGAGTGGTTAGCCATTCCCTTCTCTAGAGGATCTTCCCGACCCAGAGACAGAACCCTGGTCTCCTCCATTGCAGACAGATTCTTTACTGTCTGAGCCACCAGGAAAGCCCTGAGAAGAGTATATGTTAATAAAAATTAGGATCTGCTGTACAGTAAGTTTAGGCTAAAATCTTAAAATAGAGGCAGATTCATCCCTTATAACTTCTTAACCCCAGTTTCAAAAAACTGAAGTCAGAGCCAATTATTCTTGGGTGATCTTTGTATTTTTGCTTACACAAATGATACATACTTTCATTCGCATGCTTGAGGTTTAAGCACTCAAAAGTCTTTGCACCAAAAGAGAATATCTTCTTTTACCTTTTTCCTCACCAAAGGCCCAACCTGGGTAATATGTTAATAATTTGGGTCTCCCACCAAATTCATGATTGGTAAAAGATATATATATATTTAGATTAATTTACATATATCTTAATATATGCATTCTGTGTGCATACATATGTAACATATATATATGTAGCTGAATATATTATTAAGAGTTTTTCATATGTTTGGGGATGAGACTATATACTATATACTATTTGGGGGCTTGATTCTGTTCATTTAAGAGAATGCCTTGAAGATATACCAGTATATTTGAATCCATCTCATTGATTTTAATGTTTGCATAATATTTCATAGCATGGAGGTTTAGGATACCCTGTCTGCCTCTGATAGACATTTAAATTAATAACAGATTTTTCACTCATATATCAAAGACATTCTTACTGCACAGTATCTTTTATTTCTATGGAAATATTATTTTAATTCTTTTCTGGGCTGGGAAGGACTGATTTGTAGAATTCCACAGGGCTGTGGTTTGAATGTTTATGTGCCTCTACAACTCGTTGTTGAAATCTTAACCAATCAAAGGTGATGGTATTAGGAGGTGGGACCATTTGGAGGTGTGTAGGTCAGTCATGAGGGTGAGGTCTTCACAAATGGGATGAGTGTCCCATCCCTCATCCCATGCACAGGGATCCCTCGGCCTTCCCTGTGAAGTTTCCTGCTGTGAATCAGGGAGCGGGCCCTCACTAAAAGGTGGCCATGGTGGCCCTTGATCCCAGACTTCCCAGCCCCCACAACTGTGAGAATAAATTTGTTTTTATAAGCTACCCAGTCTGTGGTATTTTATTATAGCAACCCAAGTGGACTAAGACACAGTCACAGGCTTTCCCTGGTGGCTCAGTGGTAAAGAACCCGCCTGCCAATGCAGGGGACACAGGTTCAATCCCTGGGCTGGGAAGATCCCACATTGCCACAGAGCTAAGCCCAATCACTACAACTACTGAGCCTGTGCTCTGGAGCCCGGGAAGCTCAACTGCCAAAGCCCACTGGCCTAGAGCCTGTGCTCTGCAACAGGAGAAGCCATGACAGTGAGAGGCCCACACACCACAGCTAGGGAGTGGCGCCCACAACTAGAGAAAAGCCTGTGCAGCAACAGAGACACAGCACAAAAATAAATAAATAAATACAGATTAAAAAAAAAAGACATATGGTCTATCCTGCATGAAATAGCCACAGCCACAGTGCACATAATTTATCATGTGCGCATGTTTATCATGAAGATAAACAGCGGTTAGGATTCCAGGCTTTCACTGCCGTGATCGGATTCAGTCCCTGGTCAGGGAACTGAGATCCCATGAGCTGTGTCGTACGGCCAAAAAATAAAATAAAAATGAGATCTCTTCTGATTTATTAAAAAAAAATAACATGTTCTTATTCTTTGTTCCACATCATATATTCCACCGCGAATTGCACTGGAATTTGTTATTACAGGGCTCTGTGTCATTCGAGGACGTGACTGTGGGCTTCAGCTGGGAGGAGTGGGAGCTACTGGGCCCATCTCAGAAGGCCCTGTACTGGGACGTCATGTTGGAGAATTACTGCAACTTTGTGTCAGTAGGTAAGGGCAGCATGTGCTCAGGCCACCCAAGATGGCTGTTCTCCTGCTTTCTGTCCATCTCTGGCTCAACCCTTGCCTGCTTCACCTACACCCTTCTCAAGTAACTGACCTCCCTGTCTACAAACTTACTCCAGCCCCAGCTAATGGCCATTCTAGCTTTGCTGCTGCTGCTAAGTCACTTCTGTCGTGTCCGACTCTGTGTGACCCCATAGACGACAGCCAACCAGGCTCCCCCATCCCTGGGATTCTCCAGGCAAGAACACTGGAGTGGGTTGCCATTTCCTTCTCCAATGTGTGAAAGTGAAAAGTGAAAGTGAAGTCGTTCAGTCGTGTCTGACCCTTAGCGACCCCACGGACTGCAGCCTACCAGGCTCCTCCATCCATGGGATTTTCTAGGCAACAGTACTGGAGTGGCTTGCCATTGCCATATCCACCATGAGAGCTTATCACAGGGGCGGTGACGGGCGTGGCCCCCTGTTGGTTTCCCTGGTAACCAATGAGCCCACCTGACATCAATTTCCCCTGTAACTGGTAATGCGCCCCCCACCCCAGCAAAGACTGCCACCATGTCCTGCCTGCCATATACTGCACACAGTGGGGTGTTGATCCAGGACCTTGCGTCAGACAAGTAAACTCCTCGCTCCGTTAAACCATTGGTGTCTCTGTTGCCGACTCCGGGCTCTTTTTCTTTGGTTTGAAGTTGGATGAGTCTAGGACTTGGCTTGGAGGCCTGCAGGGTGCAGCCCAGCAGACAGCGTTGTGGTCAGTTGCCTTTTCTTTTTCATTCAGTGAAATCTGTAGGGTTCCTGGAATGTTGTATTTTATGGTTGGTACTAAAGCACTGTAGGTCCTAGAATCCATGTTCTCCCTTTCCAAGTCAAAGGTTTTTACTTTACGAAAGTACAAGGGATATGGTCCCCAAAATCGAACTTTGTACAGTTCTTGTAGATCACCCCAGCTCAAATGCTCAGCCCCAGCCATCCTGTGATTTCTCGTTTATAGGACATCAGACTCCCAAACCAGATCCACTCTTTCAGTTGGAACAAGGAGGACCCCCGTGGACAGTCGAGGGAGTAGCCCTGAGTCCAACCCGCCCAGGTGAGTGAGTGCACACCAAGAAGGTAGGAAGAAACGACACCAAAATTCAGTTAGTCAGTGATAGGTTGACACTTCTGAAGTGTCATCTAGAGAACTTCCCTGACACCAGTTGGTGACCCAATAGCCTAACAGCTTTCTGCAGGTTGTTATTAGGACTGTTCTTCTCTGCTCCCTCATGCCTTCTCCTTTCCTTTGTCTGCAGGGGCTCACTTCCTGTCCTCCACCTTACTCACTATGAGGTCCCTCTCACCACCCATACAGATTGCTTTGCACTTAGCGCTGCCCCCTGCCTATGCAGTATCAGCTCCCCTTTTGACAGAGCTGTTCTCCCTCCCTGACAGCCCACCTCACCTTCATTCATCTGAAAACCACACACACCTTGTCTCCCAGGGGACCTCTGTCTACTGATTGACCCTCTGCTTCCCTAGCTTTCAGGTTAGGGATTTTGTTGTTTTAATCTTGCTAGAAGTTTGACTCAGTCTCAGGGCCTCAGCTTTCTGTTCTCTGCTGGAGGGCCCCAGGTTGACTCCTGCTAACGTCTGACCTGCATTCTAACCCTCTGTGTGTTGCCGCTGGCCTGTGATGCTCTACTTCCTGTGTGTGAGACCAGAATCCTCTTTTCTCCCAGAGACTGTCTTCACCCTCAGAGTGTGTGTTCACACATATGGAAGATTTAAGCTCTCTGACAGATATTCCTGGGTTGACAACTCTCTTTCTATAGTCTAATCTGCCCTCTGATTCTGCATTTTGCCTGCATCCAAAGTAATTGTCCTGTGAAATTCTTTTTCCTTCAGTTTCATGAATGAGATCATTTTTCTTCCTGGTGAATTCTTTTCCTCCCCATGCATTTGTTTAGGTTCTACCATATTGCTTTGCCTTTCAGTTACCTTGAGTCTTTCCTGTTTGCTCTATTATTTCTGAAGGTCTCTGTGGTGATCCAGTGGTTAAGACTCCACGCTTCCTCTGCAGGGGTCACAGGTTCGATTCCTGGGCAGGGAACTAAGGTCCCACATGGCATAGGACACGGCCAAAAAAAATTTGAAAAGGCCTTCTGTATGGATTCTGGGTGCCTTCTTTTGGGCTTCCCTGGTGGCTCAGATGGTAAAGAATCTGCCTGCGATGCAGGAGACCTGGGTTCGAGCCCTGGGTCAGGAATATCTCCTGGAGGAGGAAATAACTACCCCCTCCAGTATTCTTGCCTGGAGAATTCCATGGATAGAGGAGCCTGGCGGGCTACAGTCCATAGGGTCACAAAGAGTTGGACATGATTGAGTGACTAACACTAACTAACTGCTGTTCCTATTGAATTTTGTTTTATAATACTGTCATTTTTTCACAGAGCATAGGATACACTTCCATAGTAGACATTTCTCTTAGACTGGGATCTTATAAGAGCTCACTCAAACCATGGCATTTTTGTACTCCATTCCTCCCCTAGAATTATCATGGATGTTTTCATTGTTCTTTTTCCTAGAAGAAATGTGGGAGATTGATCCTATGCAATGGTACCCAGAAAACCAAAACAGGATTAAAACTTTGGAAAGATGTCCACAAAGTTATGCAAATAACTTTGATTTATGCAAAGCCTTGTTCCTTTAACACAAAAACACAATAAGTTTGGCTCACACTGTAAAAATTTGAAGTCACATTTAGGTTTTGTTGTCGAGAATAAAAGATACGCAGGAAAGGACTCTGATGGGTTCAGTGGGTATGGAAAATCATCTGTCTGTGTCCAGGATAATAAAACTCTTCAGTTCAGTTCAGTTGCTCAGTCATGTCCGACTCTTTGCGACCCCACGGATTGCAGCATGCCAGGCCTCCCTGTCCATCACCAACTCCCGGAATTTACTCAAACTCATGTCCATCGAGTCGGTGATGCCATCCAGCCATCTCATCCTCTGTCGTCCCCTACTCCTGCCCCTAGTCCCTCCCAGCATGAACGTCTTTTCCAGTGAGTCAACTCGTCGCATGAGGTGGCCAGGTATTGGAGTTTCAGCTTCAGCATCAGTCCTTCCAATGAATATTTAGGACTGATTTTCTTTGGATTGACTGGTTGGATCTTCTTGCAGTCCAAGGGACTCTTAAGAGTCTTCTCCAACACCACAGTTCAAAAGCATCAATTCTTTATCGCTCAGCTTTCTTCACAGTCCAACTCTCACATCCATACATGACCACTGGAAAAATCATAGCCTTGACTAGACAGACCTTTGTTGGCAAAGTAATGTCTCTGCTTTTTAATATGCTATCTAGGTTGGTCATAACTTTCCTACCATTGAGTAAGCGTCTTTTAATTTCATGGCTGCAATCAGCATCTGCAGTGAATTTGGAGCCCCCAAAAATAAAGTCTGACACTGTTTCCACTGTTTCCCCATCTATTTGCCATGAAGTGATGGGACCAAATGCCATGATCTTAGTTTTCTGAATGTTGAGCTTCAAGCCAACTTTTTCACTCTCCTAACTCTTAGTGGAATCAGATACCATGGTTGTGTGAAACCCAGTAGCACTAAATCACCACTCAGTGGCCATTAGAAAACTTGTTCAGGAAAGAAGCCATATGCACAGTGAGTGCGGGAAAGCATTCTTCAGGAAGGCATAGCTCATTAGACATCAGAGAACTGAAAGAGGAGAGAAGCCCCACAGATGCAGTGTATGAGGGAAAGCATTCATGAAGATTCAGCTCACTGAACATCAGAGAACTCATATGGGAGACAAGCCCCATGAATCTAATGAATGTGGGAAAGCCTTTTCCAGAAGGTTGCAGGTTATAGTCCTCAGGGAAGTCACACAGGAGAGAAACCCTACAGGATGTGGTGAGTGTGGAAAAACCTTCAGCCGGATGTGCCGGCTCAAGAGACATCGGTGCTCTCACACCGGAGAGAAACTATGGCTGCGGTGTGTGTGGGAAGGCCTTTTCCCAAAAAGCTTACCTCATTGCCCATCAGAGACTCCACACAGGAGAGAAGCCCTATGAGTGCCGCGAATGCGGAAGAACCTTTTTTAAGTCTGACCTGACGAAGCATCAGAGAATTCACAGGGAAGAGAAACTCTATGAGTGCAGTGACTGCAAAAAGGCCTTCCGGAGCCAGGCAAAGCTTATTCAGCACCAGCGGACTCACACCAGAGAGCGACCGTACAGCTGCAGTGAATGTGGCAAAGCCTTGGCCCACATGTTCTCATCAAACATAAGAAGACTTACTGGGGAGAGAAAGCTGTAGAATCCCCAGAACTGGAGAAACCCTCCTCCGGGTGTCATAGCTCTTTATGCCTGAGTGAACTCGTACAGAAGCAAAGCCCTGTTAACACAGTGCCTGCGGAGACGGTGTCTTTGGGAACCCAGTCCTTATTAAACAGCGAGCTGCTAATGGGCAGAAGTAGAGTGATTATGGGCCAGCCTTTTCTAAGAAGTCAGGCCTCAGTAGGTAATCGGGGGTTTACCCAGGGAATAAGCCTCGGAAATACAGTGAATGTGACCACCCCTTCAGTAATAAATTATGTCTTATATGTTACAGATACTGCATAAAAAGAAAAATCCTCGGGTTCCAGAGATGGGGGAAAACCTTGAGCCAGAATCTTCCCCACACTCATTATGTGTCAGTGTTCACTTAGGGCAGAAATGCTGGATTTCCCGGGCGGTCCGTTGGTTAAGACTCCAAGCTTCCAATGCAAGGGCGCAGGTTCATCCTTGGTTGAGGAACTAAAATCTCACAGGCTAATGTGGGGTGCAGCCAAAAAAATAATAAAGAGTTGATTTCAGGACAGAAATGCCATGGATGCAGTGGTTATGGAGAATACTTCCATGAGAAGTTAGATTTAGTAAATATCAGTGAGATCATATGGAGCAGAAATGTAGCTCTTGTGGGGAACCCTTTTCCCAGAAGTGATATCCTAGTGGGTTTCAAAGAGTTCCCATGGGACCGAAACCTTAGCAAAGAGTGTGATGGTCTTCAGTGATCAATTATACCTTCTCACTTGTCAGAGAAGCATAGAAAGACAACTCTAGAAGTACTGAAAGTGGAAAAAACACATTTATAAAGTGGGGAAGAACTCATAGGAAAGAGAAATTCCCTGAAAGTCATAAAAAAAAAAAAGGAAATTGTATCCCCAAATTAAGTCCTGTATCACAGTTTTACCTTGGGAAATGGGGAGAGACTTCTCTGAGTAAAGGAAATCTTAGACGTCAGGAACTGCGCTGTGGAGTGAAAACCTCAGAATATAATGAATGTAAAAATACAGCGGTATTAGTTTCTTGTGGCTGCTGTAACCGATTTTCACAAACTCAGTGTTTCAGAATAACTGTATTAGTCCAGAGATCTGAAATCCAAAATGCATATCTCTGGGCTGAAAAACAAGGTTGTTGGCAGGGTCACATTTCTTTATGGAGGTTCTAGAGCAGACTCGGTTTCTTTGTTTTCCCAGCTTCTAGAAGCTGCCCAGATTCCATGACTTTTGGCCCCTTTCCTTCCTTAAGGCCATTGATAACTGGTCAACTCTTTATTTCTCACTTTTCTGCCTCTTCCTTCCACGCTTAAGGACCCTTGTGATTATATTGGGCCCACCCAGAAAATTCAAAATAATCTCCTATCTTAAAATCAGGTAATTAGCAACTTTAACTTCATCACTAACTTGTGTCCCCTTTGCCTTATAATATAGCGTATTCACAAGTCATGGATATAAGGATGTAGACATCTTTGGGAAGCCATTATGCTGCCTACCTACCAAAGGCCACTCTTTGTCACCCAATGGTTCATGTCCATCCCACATGTAAAATGGATTCACCCTATCCCACCATCTCCAAGTGTCTCAGCCTGTTACAGGACCAACTAAGAGTCCAAAATCTCACCTAAAATGGATCCACTTGGGAGTGCCAGATCTCACCTTCTAAAGCTAATATTGGTGAGTCTCTGGGTATAATCTGCCCTGGGACACCGTTTCTCTTTTTGAACCTTAAAACTCTAGAAACAGTTTATTTGGCCCTAAAATGACTTAATGCCATCTTCTGCCTTAATTCCCCTTCACCATACAATGTAACAGATTTCCAGATTCTGGGAATTGGAACATGAACATCTTTGGGATTTGCCATGATATTGCCTACCACAAAAGCATTAGATTTCAGAGAGTTTGCACTTCAGTAAATTCCTGCCTACCCCTTAAATAAATTTGGAGCAGCATGTTCCCAGTGAAGCAGTTATCTAAAGTAATTATGATCTAAGTACATTAACTTTTTTTTTCTTTAATCAGAGAATCTTGTACTAATTCTTAGATGTGAACACCGTGAAAATGCTCTTGAAACATATGAATCAAATTGTCAGCGCTGGAAAAGAACTCTTTCCTAATGGAACATGAGATTTTTGTTGCTGCAAATACTACCAAACATACCTTTGTATCTATTCTGAAATTGAATAGATTAATATATCCACATATAAAATTCCATGGGCAGAGGATCCTGGTGGGCTACAGTCCATGGGGTCACAAAGAGTAGAACATGACTCAGCAGGCATGGATCAACCAGTAATGATAATTTCACAAAGTCAGACATCCAATCAGAACCTACGCGTGTATGCCAAGAAACAGGAAAATGGGACCCATAAACGTGAAGGAAAGTCTGTAGAAGGAGACCCAGAAAAATAAAAACTGAAAATATATTTAAAAATAAAAACAATAAAAAATGTAGAAAACAATAAATCTAAAAAGAGGGAAAAAGTAATAAAAGAGATCCAGAAATGACATGGGTGATAGAATTAGTAGAAAATGATGTTAAAATAGTTATTATAAATATTATATAGGGTCAAGAAGACTGTGTCAAGTGGATTATGGAAATTACAATTTTCTGTGGGATTCTCTCCATGTGAGGAAAGGGACAGATTGCTTCCCTGGTGGCTCACAGGGTAAAGATCCACCTGCAACATGGGAGACCTGGGTTCGACCCTGTGTGGGGAAGATCCCTTGGAGAAGGGAATGGCTACCCTCTCTAGTATTCTTGCCTGGTGAATTTCATGGGCAGAGGCGCCTAGTGGTCTATAGCCCATGGGGTCGCAGAGAGTCGGACACAGCTGAGCAGCAGACACGCACGTGGCCAGTTGCACAGTATCTCTTTTTAAAAACTTTATTTATTTTTGGCTAAGCTGGGTCTTCGTTGCAGTGTGTGGGCTTTCTGTAGTTGTGGTTCCCAGGCTTCTCATTGCAGTGACTTCTTTTTTTGCAGAGCGTGGGCTCTAGGGCATGTGGGATCAGTAGTTGCAGGTTACAAGCTCTAGGGCGCAGGCTCAGTAGTTGTGGCACACAGGCTTAGTTGTTCCGTGATGTGTGGGATCCTCCCAGATCAGGGATTGAACCCGTGTCCCCCGCATTGGCAGGCAGATTCTCCACTACTGAGCCACAAGGGAAGCCCTGTACTATACCTCTTGCTTGAACAAAGCTTATCTAATACGTATACTTGCTCCATAAGGTACATCACTGCCTTCTTGCACTTGAAGACATTAGACGGTACTTGAGCACTGTGCTTGGGACCATTTTAATCAACAGAATTACCAAGAAAAAGTATAAAAATATGAAAAACATGACACTAAGTAGACCATGAAAACGGTGCTTGTTTGCAATAGGAGAACTGAAATAAGACAACATCATTTTGTTCAGCCTCAGCCCGGATCATACACATTGGGTGCCTCAAAATATTTGTTGCTCAAATTATTCTATGCGTGTCTGCAGATGTTCGTGAAAGTGCTGTGATTATTGATTTTGGGTTAAAAAAATTTTAGCAGTGAGGTGAATTCACATTAAATCCATGAATAATGAGAACTGATTGAACCTTATTGTTAAATTTTTCTGCTGGTTTATGTACATATGGTCATTTTAATAATATCCCTTTTACATATTTTAGATATCCTGTTTCTTAATACAGTAAACCTTTATATTAAACATTCATATTAATATCTTGTGCTGATAATTCCTGTATGTGTAGTCATTTCATGTCTGATTCTGTTATTTTCTGTTGAAAAGTATCCAAAAGCTCCTTGAGGGCAGATTTTTGCTGTGTTTATATGTTAGCACTTAGTTCTTCTTCACCTTTTAAATAGTTGCCTGAAATGTTTTATAGAGACATTTTATATCCCTGTTTTAGGGATATTTTACCTGTAAGATATAGTGAATATGCTTTTCAGAAACTTCTCATTTACTAGACTAGTTGATAATTAAGGGTTCAATTGAAAAAATTGGTATAAGGGCATTTTACTTCTTTTCATAGTAACTAATGAAAACTGTTACCCAGAGAGAGATAGCCTTGTTGACTTACGGTGAAAACAGCCAGAACATATACCTGTAGGTCTTTTGCTCATTAGTAATGATTATCACTGGCTTCCCACGTGGTGCAGTGGGAAAGAATCCACCTGCCAATGCAGGAGGCCCAAGAGACATGGGTTCAATTCCTAGGTTGGGAAGGTCCCCTGGAGGAGGAAATGGCAACCCATTCCAGTATTCTTGCCTGGAAAAATTCCATGCACAGAGGAGCCTGGCAGGCTATAGTCCATGGGATCACAAAGAGTCGGATACAGTTGAGCACACATACACAATACACTCACAATAATCACCACACATTGGAAGAAGAATCTGTGATAATTAATAGGGACTAGTGTCATTTGACGGAGAAGGCAATGGCAAGCCACTCCAGTACTCTTGCCTAGAAAATCCATGGATGGAGGAGCCTGGTAGGCTGCAGTCCGTGGGGTCGCCAGGGGTCAGACACGACTGAGCGACTTTACTTTCACTTTTCACTTTCACACATTGGAGAAGGAAATGGCAACCCACTCCAGTGTTCTTGCCTGGAGAATCCCAGGGAAGGGGGAGCCTGGTGGGCTTCCGTCTATGGGGTCACACAGAGTCGGATACGACTGAAGTGACTTAGCAGCAGCAGCAGTGTCATTTGAGGATATTTCTATGGGCTTCACCTGGGAGGGGGGCTTCCCTTTTGGTTCAGATGGTAAAGTGTCTGCCTACAATGTGGGAGACCTAGGTTTGATCCCTGGGTCAGGAATATCCCCTGGAGAAGGAAATGGCAACCCACTGCAGTACTCTCGCCTGGAAAATTCCATGGACGGAGGAGCTTGGTAGGCTACAGTCCATGGGATCGTAAAGAGTTGTACATGACTGAGCAACTTCATTTCTGCTTCTTCACCTAGGAGGAGTGGCGGCTACTAGGTTCTGCTTAGAGTAGCCAACATCAGGATGTGTTACTGGAGAATTCTAGTAACCTGTGACACTAGTTAACGATGATTGCCCTGTGTCATTCAGAACACAGCCAGTACCCTTTCCTTTTTTAGTTGCCCTAACATCCAAAGAGCCTTAAGATACTGAAGTTGAGTTTATAGACAACAGATTTTCAGTCCTTCTATTCCCATCAGAACTTAATGTGCTTTCATCTTCATTAGATCTTTAATCTGCCAAGGTGAGAGTGTGTCCGTTCCTTTTGTGCTCTTCCTAGACACCCCCCACCAAGTCCAACTGTAAGCATCCAAGTCTTTGTCATTTCCCATGAACAGGCTATCAAGCTACCAAACCAGATGTGATCCTTAACTTCGAGCCCAGAGAAGAGCCATGGAAAGTAGAAGATGAAATGCAGCATCAGTACTTTTCAGGTAAGTAAGCAGCTGAGAAGCCACAAGATGGGAGACCTTGAAAGTAGTTGGACGTGAAAGGTTGACCCTTCCAAATGTGTTTAGCAAGGCTAAAACTCTGAAGGTTGTTGTTTAGTCACTAAGTTGTGTCTGACTCTTTGCAACCCCATGAACTGCAGCATGCTAGTCTTTCCTGTCCTTCACTGTCTCCCAGAGTGAAAGTAAACTCTTGTCTGTTGAGTCTGTGATGCCCTCCAACCATCTCACCCTCTGTCGCCCCCTTGTCCTGCCCTCAGTCTTTCCCAGCATCAGGGTCTTCTCCAGTGAGTCAGTTCTTCACGTCAGGTGGCCAAAGTATTGGAGCTTCAGCTTCTGCATCAGTCCTTCCAGTGAATATTCAGGTTTAATTTCCTTTAGGATGGACTGGTTTGATCTCCCGGCTGTCCACGGGAGTCTGAAGGTCTTTGCTGCTGCTGCTGCTGCTGCTGCTAAGTCACTTCAGTCGTGTCCGACTCTGTGTGACCCCAGAGACGGCAGCCCACCAGGCTCCCCCGTCCCTGGGATTCTCCAGGCAAGAACACTGGAGTGGGTTGCCATTTCCTTCTCCAATGCATGCAAGTGAAAAGTGAAAGTGAAGTCGCTCAGTCATGTCTGACTCTTAGCGACCCCGTGGACTGCAGCCTACCAGGCTCCTCTGTCCATGGGATTTTCCAGGCAAGAGTACTGGAGTGGGGTGCCATTGCCTTCTCCACTGAAGGTCTTTGTTGCTGCTGCTGCTGCTGAGTCATTTCAGTCGTGTCCGACTCTGTGCGACCCCATAGACGGAAGCCCACCAGGCTCCCCCATCCCTGGGATTCTCCAGGCAAGAACACTGGAGTGGGTTGCCATTTCCTTCTCCAATGTGTGAAAGTGAAAAGTGAAAGTTAACTCACTCAGTCGTGTCTGACTCTTAGCGACCCCGTGGACTGCAGCCTACCAGGCTCCTCTGTCCATGGGATTTTCCAGGCAAGAGTACTGGAGTGGGGTGCCATTGCCTTCTCCACTGAAGGTCTTTACAAACACCTAAATCATTGACGAGGCTCTCTTGCATGCTGTTACCAGGAAAATGTGCCCCTATTTCTCTCTCAGATTGACTCAGTGTTCAGTAATTAGTTTCCTTACAGCATCCAAACTTCCTGTTTCTTCTTCCTCTTTGGCAGCGACACTTCCTTTCTCCACATTCTCTTTAGCTTCTTTTACGTGATCAAATAATATCACAATTCTTCCAGTTAATAACAGCAGCACCGGTGCCCATGGCTTTCTGTGGGCTGTATGAGAATGTGTCAGAGCAAACCAGAAGTGGGGATATTGACCACAGTGGTGGTCTGTAAATGTGATATTAGAGTTTTGGGAAGGTTCATAGTCTATTGCCTGCAGAATTAATTAGACAAGAAAGAATCAGTAAGATAGGGTAACTACACTTTTAAGTTAAAAGTTGAGGATCCTTTATTCTAAACTGCTTCCCCCAGATGTTTGTTCAAGACTTAACTTGGCGTCTTTCCTTTGTAGTCATTGTTTGTGCGATGAATGGACCTTCTCCATACTCTGGGCATCTCCTAAAGTCTTCAGAGTTGAAAAGCATGAAGCTTCATCTTTGCCTGTTTCTGTCATTTGTTAACCAGTGTAAATTCATTAAACTTCATGGCCTTAACAATACTATTTATTTGCTGATGCCCCCCAATTTCTGTCTACTGACTAAACCTTCCCTCATCCTCATGTAGTCACCTGATACTTCTTTTTTGCACTCAGAGATCTGACACCTACATCATAGTCACATGACTTTTTGTTCCTCTTTTTGTTCACACCACAGATTTAATCCCTCAGCAAGTTTGGTCTCACTGTCTCCTTATATCCCAAGGGCTCCACTCTTTTCTGTCACTATTGTTTTCTCACTTACACGTCAGTGTCCAGTATTTTTTGCCAAAATTGTTATAGTTTTGTTGAAAATACTCGACTTCTTTAATCTTGCTTCTCTCTGTTCTCCACACAGTAATCAAATGACTTTTTTCAAAAATTTTGCTATTTTTATTTATTTATAAAAAGGAAGTAAGGAAAGTCCGTGTTTCTAGCTACTCACCACCCCACCCCCCACAATGGTCATGAGCATAAGCTTCAGAAACATCTGACTTTTTAAAGACATAGTGTTTTGACAGTTACCTGGAATGAAAAAATGGGGTATGGCAAGGTAAACCATCATGTGGAACAACCTTCTGAGTGGGAGGTTAGAGCGCAAAATCTAAAGTGTAATCTAAGAACAATGCTATATGACATAGCAGATCATTACCAGTTTTCATAACCGCAGTCCACAAGCCTAGAAATAGTGTTATGTCACAATACTGAAGACCTTGTAATTCACATACACAAAGGGTGACATTTTTGAAGTGAAAGCTAAGACGTCTTTCTTCTAGTATTACCTTGAATGGCATCCTGTTACTGTTATTAATGATGCAATATCTGAATTCCTTCCGGAGTCCTCCTACACATGAGCATTTCCTGACTGCTGCCTGCTTTTTTACTTCTTTATGTAAAAATGAAGTATAATGAAGTTAATTTTTGCAAACAACCCACGATGTAACCAGCATTTAGATCGGAAATACTAGAATACTGTGCAAGATGCCATTGTGAGAATCTAAAATAATTTAGTCATTCTGCATTCAGGCCATTATGAGTAATCCTTCTATATAACTTGATACAAATGTCTTCTTTTATTTTCTATTTTTTCCTTTTGAAAATATTTATTCCTAAATAGTTTAGACTTCAAGTGAAATCCCAAGATTATGCACAGATTTCATGTACATTGTTTTTGCAGATTCCCTTAAGTGGTAGTACACATTTGCTTTATCGTAATCTGTCATTTTACACACACACACATACACACACAAGTACATATTGCTTTCCTGAACTCTTGACCCCTAATAATGACCCTTTATAAATACATAACTGTGTATTTCCTAGAAACAGGTAGTTTAAAAAACATAAACAGAATAGTTATCAAAATCAGAATGTTACTACTTATACAGAACTATTATCCAATCTAGAGTTTCCTCAAATTTTACTACTTATCTCACTCTTATTTTTATAATAATAATTAAAAAAAAAACCTTTTTCTGGACCTTTACTTGCTATGTTGTTCATTCTGCTATGAGTACTCTGGCTTTAATATAGCTGTCAGAGTTTGCTAATTATAACTCAACTTCTTTAGGCAAGAAACTATATGGATGCAATCAAAATGCAGTGGATACTTGTCAACCACTCACAACCATGCCTTGGAGAACTCCCGCAGGAAATAATTCCCGTGGATGCCGTGATTATAAGAGAACCTTTGCCAGTGAGTTAAAGCTGGTCACTCATCAGGACACTCACACAGGAGAAAGCCCGTACACATGCAGTCGATGTCAGAAAGCCTGCATTACAAAGTCAGCACTCGCCTATCACCAGAAGACCCGACACAGAGAAGGGAAGTCCCACAGATGCGGCAAATGTGGGAAAGCTTTTCCTTGGAAGTCAAAGCTCAGCTTACATCAGAGGACTCACTCAGGAGAAAGACCCTTCCGATGTGGACTTTGTAATAAAGCCTTCATGGTGAAAGCACATCTCACTGTACATCAGAGAACTCACACAGGAGAGAAGCCATACAAATGCTCTGATTGTGAGAAAGCCTTCTCAAAAAAGACTCAGCTCCTAATTCATCAGCGAATCCACACAGGAGAGAGACCATATGGGTGCAGTGAATGTCAGCAAACCTTCATCCAGAAGTCAGATCTCAGCGATCATAAGAAAAGTCATCACGCAGCAGAGAAATCTCACGAATGCAGTGAATGTGGGAAGATTCTGTCCTCTAAGTCCACTCTCATTGTACATCACAGAACCCATACAGGCGAGAAACCCTTCAAATGCAGTGCATGTGTTAGAGCCTTCACGTCAAAGGCGCATCTTGTTATCCATGAGAGAGTTCATACCGGAGAGAGACCGTATGAATGCTCAAACTGTGAGAAGGCCTTCTCCACTAAGGCGTATCTCATGATCCATCAGCGAATTCACACAGGAGAGAGACCTTATGGATGCAGTGAATGTCCACAGGCTTTCATCCAGAAGTCAGGTCTCACTAACCATCTAAAAAATTGTCATGCCAAAGTGAAACTGTGTGAATGCCCCGAATGTGGGAAGGTTCTGTCGTGTAAGTCAACGCTCATTATACATCAGAGAACCCACACAGGTGAAAAACCATTCAAATGCAATGTATGTGACAAGGCTTTCACAGCCAAATCCTATCTCACCGTACATCAGAGAATTCATACAGGAGAGAAACCATATGAATGCCCCCATTGTAAGAAAGCGTTTACTACTCTGTCAGCTCTTATCAGTCACCGGAGAACTCACACAGGAGAGAGGCCCTATGGATGCAATGAATGTCAGAAAGCCTTCTTTCGGAAATCAGTGCTTGCTAATCATCAGCGAACTCAGCATAGAGGAAAATCCTGTGCACAGTGACTGTGAGACCGTGACACAGCTCTTTGGATTCACCTTGTCTACTCACAGAACTCATACAGAATGGAAATGCCTTAAGTGTTCTCATTATACAGACTGTTCTGGAACTCCTTAATAGGAAAGAAACCTTGTACATGGAATGAAAGTTGTACATCTTACATCTGAAGACATTCACCTTGTTACACCTTAGGGATCTCGCCAAAAAAAGAAGCGAGAATGGGCTTTCCTGGTGGTGCAGTGGTATAAAGAATCTGTCTGCCAACGCAGGAGATGCAGGTTTGACCCCTGAATCGAGAAGATCCCCTGGAGTAGTAAAAGGCAACCCACTCCAGTATTCTGTCCTAGGGAATTCTGTGGGCAGAGGACCCTGGCAGGCTGCAGTCCATGGGGTCACACAGAGTCAGACATGACTGATCATGCAACGTACTATAAAGGCAGCGATTGTCAAAAGACTTTATTTGAAAGTCACAGGCTATGTATTTAAGAGGCAGCCCATGTGGGTGCAGGGAAAGTGGGAAATTTTTCTTTTTCAAGTCATGTTGGTTATACGTTAGGGTATTCATTCAGGAGAGGGACCCTGTAGTTGCAGTGAATACAAGCAAGCTAAGAAAAGTCACATCTCATTGTACATAAAAATGGAAGTTTCAGGAATGTTTTGATAATGACAGTATCCCCTAGAAAAGTCAAAACTCTTTGATCATCTTGTACAGGATATAGATCCTATGGATGTGGTGAATGTGGTAGTCTTCCCACCTTACATCAACACACAGAGAGGAGGATAGCCTTGTTAATGTAGTAAACGTAGTCCCTCCTTCATGTAGATGATCTCCTTGAACTGCAAGGAGATCAAACCAGTCAACCCTAAAGGAAACCAACACATAATATTCATCAGAAGGACTTATACTGAAGTTGAAGCTCCAATTCTTTGGCCACCTGATGCAAAGAACTGACTCATTAGAAAAGACCCCAATGCTGGGACAGATTGAGGGCAGGAGGACAAGGGGGTGACAGTGGATGAGATGGTCAGATGGCATCACCGACTCAATGGACATGAGTTTGAGCAGGCTCTGGGAGATAGTGGAGGACAGGGAAGCCTGGCGTGCTGCAGTCCACGGGGTCACAGAGTCAAACACGACTTAGCAAGTGAACAGTGACCCAGGAATTCCACTCTTGGGTATATACCCAAAAAAGTTGAAACAGATAATTAAATACTTGCATAAGAATATTCATAGCAGCACACTGTTCACAATAACCAGAGGATGGAAACAACCCAGATGCCCATCAGTGGCTAAATGGATAAACAAAATACATGTATATATGTAACAGAGTATTAATCACCCATACAAGTGAACTATCGATACATATTATAAAATGAATAAGCCTTAGAAATAGTCAAGTGAACTATCAATACATATTATAAAATGAATAAGCCTTAGTACACTGAGTGAAAGAAACCAGACCCAAAATACCATTCATTGGGACTTTCCTGGTGGTCTGCTATTTAAGACTGCACTTCCAATGCAGGAAGCATGAGTTTGGTCCCTGGATGGGGAACTAAGATCCCACATGCCACCCAACTGGAAGAAAAAAAAAGGATCACATATTATATTTCTATAAAATGTGCAGAAACCATAAATCTATAGAGACATAAGAGCTTCCCTGGTGGCTCAGTGGTAAAGAATCACTTGCCAATTCAGGAGACCCAGATTCAATCCCTGGGTCCAGAAGATCCCCTGAAATGGCAACCCACTGCAGTATTCTTGCCTGGAAAATCCCGTGGACAGATGAGCCTGGCGGCCTACAGTCCATGGTGTCTCAAAAGAGACATGACTGAGCAACTAAACAACAACAACATAGAAGCATAAAGGAAATCGGTGGTTACCGGGACCTGGGGGGAATGGGAAATAGAGACTCAGTGATTACTGGCTACAGAGTCTCCTTTCAGAATGATGAATATGCTTTGGAACTAGATAGAGGTGGTGATTGCATAACATTCTCAGTATAGTGAATGCTCACTGAATAGTTTGAAATGGTTAACTATATTTTGTGAATTTTTACATCAATAAAAAAATATTTGAAAAGAATAACAGTGCAAGAAGCTTGGCACTCAAAATGCAAATAAAAATCATTTGTTGTTGTCCAGTAGCTAAGTCATGTCTGACTCTGCAACCCTATGGTCACACCAGGCTTCCCTGTCCTTCACTATCTCCCAGAGTTTGCTCAAATTCATGTCCATTGAGTCAGTGATGATACTTACAGAAAAAACAAAACCCTGCACAGTAAAACTGGTGTAAATATACAGCCTTTAACTTAATAGATATTAGCTACCAAAACTTTATAGCTAACATCATATTTAATGATGAAATTTTGAAGATATTCTCTAGTTATTCACCAGTGAGGTACACAAATCTGCTGTCTCTATTCCTGCTAAACACTCTGCTGGAGGTCTTAACCAACATAGCATGACAATAATAACAACTAATGGGTTTAAAAATTGGAAACAAAATTGTCGTTACTTGCAGATGATTTGATTGCCTATGTGGAGAGACGAGAACCCATAGACAATCATGTAGAAAAAGAGTCCACTGCATAGCATAGGGAACTATATTCAATATCCTGTGATAAATCATATTGGAAAGAGTATAAAAAAGAATGTATGTGTATAACTGAGTTATTTTGCTGTACAGCAGAAATTAACATTGTAAATCAACTATTGGGAGAGAAGTGGGGACAGAAAATAAAAGGTATGAACATTGGTCTAATCATTTTAGTCTAGGGAGCAAGCTAGAGATCATCTAAGCTGACATAAAAAAAAATAGAAGACAAGTACATGTCAACGAAAAATTAGTCAATCTCAGGATTCATGGGGTCGCAAAGAGTCGGACACGACTGAGCGACTGAACTGAACTGAAGGAAAATTTTATTCGAGCCCAGTTGAGAATTGTAACCCAGGAACAGCCTCTCAGAAAGTTCCAAAACCCGTTCTACCTGTTAGAAGTCAAACACACTTATGTACGTGTTCTGAGACCGATGGCTGTACGCTAAATGGCATACTGTTGACAGCTCATACAGCCCAGGTCTGAGCATCACTGTGGTCCCTTACAAGGTCAGGGAGTGCTAAGGAGTTGTCTCGGCGCTGGGAGGATGTAGCTCTTTATGGTTGAGCTGGCATTTCTCCTGATGGGGGAGGTTTGGTCGATGCCTGGAGAATCCCATGGACAGAGAAGCCTGGTAGGCTACAGTCCACGGGGTCGCAGAGTCGGACATGACTGAGCGACGGAACGGAACGGAACGGAATGTAGGTAAACAAGGCACAGTGGGGAGTGAGGGAAGGCCACCGGGCAGGAACAATTCTTTATGTTTAAATTTTTCTGGGAATTCCCTGGTGGTCCAGTGGTGAGGACTCCATGCTCTCACTGCCAAGGGCTGGAGTTTGATCCCTGCTTGGGGAGCTAAAATCCCATAAGGCTCGTGGCACAATCAAAAAATAATAACATAAAAAAACGCATATTTCTTGTCTTAACCATAAGGTGTGAATTTTATTTCACATACACATAAAATATAAAAAGAAACACGAAGACAAGTGTACAGTTAATCCTGGATAGTGGAAGGAAAAAGAGAGGAAGTGGAACTATACGAATTGTATCATTACATAGAGTGGGCACTCAACAAGTTAGGGTAGAAGCAGTTTCCAAAGTGATTGGGTCACTTTTGCTGACTTGGCCCCAAGATGGTTCAAAAAAACAGATTTGGGCACAAAAGTTGGAGGGACTGGCAGGAGTGATCAGGGCTCCTGCAAGTGAGAATAAGATCCATCCAGAGCCTTCCCAGCAATCCAGCACCTCAGACACAGCTTGTGTCCTCAACAGTGACACACTGTTAGCCAAATGCAAGTTCATGTGCTCGACGCACTGTGAAATCAAACAACCCTGAAATGTGACGGTTTGGACCAGAGAAGGTTGTATTGCAGGGCTATGAAAGAGACAGGTGCTTCATGCTCAAAAAAGCCCCAACTCCTGGAAGAGTTTCAGCAAAGCCCTTTTAAAGGCAGGGTGAGGGAGGGGCATGGTTAGTTATCACAGACTTCTTGGTGTGGGTATCCTTGCTTCTTGCAGCTGTTGTCCATGTAGGTCAGTTCACTTTGTTCCAGTAAACCTCCAGCAAGACAAAGGTTATTGTCTCCTCTGCAACTTTTTATATAAATTGGCTTTTTTTAACAAGGGGAGTAAAATATATAGATCTTTTATTTCTTTTTTAATATTTCAACCTTGCTTCCTATTTTAATGTTGCTAGTAGACAACAGAAAGTGTCTGACATTGAATCTACACCAAAGGAGTACCATTGTTCATTTCTCCTTCAGTTCAGTCTCTCAGTCGTGTCCGACTCTTTGTGACCCCATGGACTGCAGCACGCCAGACCTCCCTGTCCATCACCAACTCCTGGAATTTACTCAAACTCATGTCCATTGAGTTGGTGATGCCATCCAACCATCTCATCCTCTGTTGTCCCTTCTCCTCCCACCTTCAATCTTTCCCAGCATCAGGGTCTTTTTCAATGAGTCAGTTCTTCGCATCAGGTGGCCAAAGTATTGGAGTTTCAGCTTCAACATCAGTCCTTCCAATGAATATTCAGGACTGATTTCCTTTAAGATGGACTGGCTGGATCTCCTTGCAGTCCAAGGGACTCTCAAGAGAGTGAGATTCAAGTGAGATTAAAAAAAAAAAAAAAACAGGTTGGAGCACTTTATGAAACAATCATTGATTTTTGAAAAACATTTTAAAAATAATTTAGTACATGTATTTATTTTTGACTGCATTAGGTCTTCACTGTTTTGTGCAGGCTTTCTCTAGTTGGAGAGAGTGGGAACGCCTCTTGAGTTGCGGCGCACAAGCTTCTCATTGCGGTGGCTTCTCTTGTTGCAGAGCACAGGCTTAATGGTCAGAGTCTTGAGATGGGCTCTCCCATATATTTCAGGCTCTGGGCAACGTTCTTTTGCAAAATGTGCATTATGACTAAGCACAGGCAACAGAGCACAGAGTTTAGGAAGAAATGGATCTAATACGGAGTCAGATTTACTCTTCCCTCTTACGACACCACAGCTCAGAGTCCAACATGAACATGACAGGTCTCATCTCTGTGACCCTGGTTTGCAGGGGGTGTGTGTAAGGAGGGGCGGGAGACAGGACTTGAGGATCGACTTTGCCATCCCAGCACAGTGCTGAGGGGCATACAGGATTCACTGCAGTGGGGGCAGGAAATGTTGCCCTCAGCTGCACCTGCTTTTAATTAGTTCTGTGTTAATCCCCAGGAACTGCAGATGCCGACTTGTCTTGGGACTAATGTTGACAGCTTCTTTGCAGATGTACCATGGTTCCTCTGCAGAAGCTGTCAGTGCCTTGCAAGTGCCAGGGTAATTGCAGCTGTTCGGGCAGAGGGGGAGATGAACTCATCTCGAGACATACAGCTGCCGTGGCTTGCATGGCACATATTTACTGACAGCCATGGTCTTGCTGCCTGTTCCAGCAGCAGCGATCAACCCTGGTGAGTGTGTCCGTATGGCTCAGACTCCAGCAAGGTGAGGGAGACAGTGTCCAGGAGGAGAGGGCAGCTGAGGAACTGGGCGGGACAGCGGCTTTTCCCCCTTTCATCTCAGGACAGCTTTGTCTCAGCTGGACTCCTTCCTGGGCTGAGAGAGGGACGGGGCAGGTGTAACAGCAGAGACTCCCAGAGCAGACAAGGGAGGGCGGTGGATACTTGGTTGGAAGGGGGATGGACGTTGCCCAGGCTGTGCCCAGCCTGAGAGTAAGGGTTGCTTTTCTTCCTCCTGCTGTTGCCCCTTAAGATTGGAGACGAGATTTTCCATCAACCCAAACCACTCAGCGCTGAGTTGAGAGTTGAGTTGAGACATTTTGATGTCTAGGGTTCAGGGTTAACATGCAGACTCTTGAGCCATGGCCCCTGTTGTCTGCACACACGTGGGCACTCACACTTACACTGCTCCACAGTCTGGAAGGACCTGGAGAAATGGACAGGCGTGGAACCTAGTGAGGTTGTAATATCGTACATGCTTTTCTTTGCCACCAAAAGGCACAGCTTCAAAGCACACTGAGTAACAGTCCAGTTTTTGGGAGCGGGAGCAGCTTATCTTCTATTCCTAGCTCTGCCTCCTACAATCTGGGGGACCAGGGACTCCTGACAGCAAGTCTCAGCCTCCCAGTCAGTGAGCCGGGATTAGGATCACCCTGAATGGTGAGCAGGGTGGCTGAATGTTTAAGAGGGTGACAGGCAGGTGCACAGCAAGTCTCTGGAAATGGTGGTAGTGATGGTCTCGCCTTCATGACACTAGAGCCAGTATTTTGCAGTTAGAAAGACACACAGCTGGCAACAACTGTCATCAAATTTCACCCCATCTCTCGGTGATTCTGTGTTGATTTCCCAGTTCCATCTGGTGGTGTTTTGGAGATTTTGTGGGATGGATCCGAATGACTCGGTGTATTCGTGTGTGTGTGTGAGAGAGAGACAGAGACAGAAAGACTGCCTAGACCATGCCCACGTTTACCAAGCTACCAGTGATTTAATCCTAAGATACTTAGGAAAAATGAGACAGTACATCCAAACATGATGTCTTACTCAGCAGAGAAGGCTATTGATGTGTTTAGGAGTTTCTTCTTAGCAAAGATTTCCATAGTAGAGAAGAATAACCCCTTTACAACACAGATCAGTGTTTTTCTTTTTTTGCTTTATCTTTGTGAAAGTGCCTCTTAGACCTCAAAAGGCGGGAGTGGGGTCGGGGAGGGGACTGCTTTTTAAAAAAATTTATTGAAGTGTGGTGATATACAGTATTAATTTCTGCTGTACAGCAAAGTGATTCAGTTGTATATATGTGTGTGTGTGTGAATATAACTTTATAAATTATTTTCCATGATGGTTTATCACAGGATATTAAATTTAGTTCTCTGTGCTATTCAGTAACATAAACGGCAAGGTAGGACAGAAACCTGCCTCTGGGAATTCCCTGTCCAGTGGCTAAGATTCAGCACTTTTGCTGCCAGGGCCCTGATTCAGTCCCTGGTTGGGGGACTAAGCCGAGTAGTGCAGTGAAAAAAAAAAAAAATTGCCTTCTTAAAATTGGCTAGTAGGATTTGAATTACCCACTGATTCACTTAACATATTAAGTAAACTTTAGTACCAAAAGAGAAACCAATCTGGTTTCAAGACTAAAGAATGAATTTATTTTTTAAAAAATCAGAAGTACATACCTTGGGTCACATCAGACCTAGGCTGCAATTTAGTGGAACTGAGTGACCTTGAGAAGATTAAAAAAAGTCTCTCTGGCTCATTTTCCATCCATGTAAAATAGTATAATAATATTCATTGGATAATGATCTTTGACACTGAACATTCAATATTAACTTAAAAGGGCCTATTCTTGGCCCTGTATGTAAAAGCTCATCAATAAATTGTATCTCCTGGTATATTCTCTGAATGGACTGTGACCACTTACTGGGAAGTGAGTTAAAAATACAGAAATTGGAGCTTCCCTTGTGACTCAGTGGTAAAGAATCTGCCTGCCAATGCAGGAGACACAGATTCGATCCCTGGTCTGGGAAAATCTCACAAGCCACAGAGCAACTAAGCCTGTGTATATTAAATTTAAAAAAAATACAGAAGTTGGTGAAAAGAGAAAGTGAAAGTCGCTCAGTCGTGTCCAACTCTTTAGGACTCCATGGTCTGTACAGTCTGTGGAATTCTCCAGGCCAGAATACTGGAGTGGGTAGCTGTTCCCTTCTCCAGGGGATCTTCCCAAGCCTGTGATCGATTCCAGGTCTCCTGCATTGCAGGTGGATTCTTTACCAGCTGAGCCACCAGGGAAGCCCAAGAATACTGGAGTGGGTAGCCTAACCCTTCTCCAGTGGATCTTCCCAACCCAGGAGTAGAACCAGGGTCTCCTGCATTGCAGGCGGATTCTTTAACCAGCTGAGCTACCAGAGAGGCTACAGAAATTGGTAGCTCTGTTAATTACTTCTGTCTTCCTAATCACTGCCAATTCTTTTACCTCTCAAAGAATTCCCCTTTGGGTGAATAGGCCTCTTCTAAGGCCATTCTTCCTTTTTTATTTTTTTAATTGTCTTCACATCGGTCTCATTGAAGATTCAGGGTTTATTTCCAGCGCTCTTACAGCTGGCAGCGTTCTCAAATGTCACAGTTCCTGACTCCAAAGAGCAAGTCTAACCATGCCTGACTCACCAGTGCTTGACCTGATCTTTACAATTCCATTTTCATCTTCATATTTATTTCTGCCAATGCTTGCCCCTGTGGCACTTGGAACACTCAAGGCTTTTTTTCCCCCTTGTCCTTGCTGTCAGTTTAATTTTTTTTTCCATGAAGAGAAACCCCTGAAGCACCAAGCACCCAGTGGAAAAGGCAAAATCAAGAGACATCTTGAGCCCTATTGCAGAAACTTATCATCTGTAGTAAAGTGGGTAAAGACAGCATCCCTAGAACCTGCAGTCCTAGAAGCGCGCTGGACTGCAGCACGCTGTGGTGGGCTCTTTGCTGTCTGGCCCCATGCAAGCACATTCAGGGGTCAGCCAGAGTCTTGGATAGACATTCTGGCTAAGACTGATGGTCACACTTTTCTGGCTCTCTTTTTGTCTTTTCTTCCTTTTTTTTTAAGTTCTTTTTTTTTTTAACTTTACAGCCTCTGTGGTTATCCTGTCGTTGGGTACTTTAGACCGGTAGGATTATGGGGAATCTATTTGGGCTTTAGGCATGATGCTAGCTACAACCTGCCTTCAGGAAGAGTCATTTAAGAAAAGAAAGAAAAGAAAACTCATGCTTCTTCCAAGTCTCACCTCAGCAGGATTTGCCTGCTGTTGTTTACTCTTTAGTGAACTACTTCTGTTGTTGTTTAGTCGCTCAGTCGTGTCCATGGATTGCGACCCCATGGATTGTAGCCTGCCAGGCTCATCTGTCCATGGGATTTCCCAGGCAAGAATACTGGAGTGGGTTGCCGTTTCCTTCTCCAGGGGATCTTCCCCACCCAGGGATGTAACCCACATCTCCTGCATTGGCAGACAGTTCTTTACCACTGAGCCACCAGGGAAGCTGAACTAACTCTATGGATACTCATTTAAAAATACAACATAACATAATATAAATAAATATATGTGTATATATATCTGTTGTCCAGAGTCTATGATTGTTATTTGTAGAGTTTGCCCAGCTGTTAACAGAAGCAGAAACTTATTTGTCTTTTATTTTACTTATAGTGTTTCATGAAAACTTTCTTCTTTTTAACCTTTATATAGTTGATTTTATCAATATATTATTGTCTTTTGGTATTCAGTCGTAGTTAGAAAGCCTTTCCCTATGTCCAGGTCATAGAGGGATTCACCTATAGTCTCTTATACATAATATATCAAGGGCTCCATTTTAAAAGATTTTGATCTTTCATCTGTTCTACTGCTCAGTTTGCCCATCTGTATGCGAGTACGGGCTTCCCAGGTAGCGCAGTGTTAAAGAACCCACCTACAATATAAGATATGTATACTATATATATTATATAATTATGTATATTATACGTACATTATATGAAAAAAAAGTGAAAGTCGCTCAGTCATGTCCAACTCTTTGTGACTCCATGGAATATACAGTCCATGGAATTCTCCAGGCCAAAATATTGGAGTGGGTAGCTGTTCCCTTCTCCAGGGGGTCTTCCCAACCCAGGGATCAAACCCAGATCTCCCACATTGCAGGCGGATTCTTTACCAGCTGAGCCACCAGGGAAGCCTGTATATTATGTATATATAATACTATGTTTTTGAATGAATATACAGTCAGTTCAGCTCGCCTAGTGGCTCAGTGGTGAAGCACCACCTGCCAGTGCAGGAGATGTGGGTTAGATTCCTAGGTCGGGAAGATCCTCTGGAGAAGGAAGTGGCAACCCATCCAGTATTCTTGTCTGGGAAATCCCATGGACAGAGGAGACTGGCAGGCTACGGTCCTTGGAGTTGCAAAGAATTGGACATTACTGAGCACACACACACAAACATGTGAGTACAACCCTTTTAATTACAGAGATTTTGAATTATGTTTTAACACGTGCTAGAACTGCTCCATAGCCCATCACACTTCTTTTATGCTCTTCCTACCTAATCTTGCATGTTACTTTCCTTGTAATTTAAAAAAACAACTCATTTGGTTCCAGAAAAAAGCTTGTTATTTTTACTAGGTTCATTAAATTTTAAAATTATCTTAGAGCTTATGTCTTTAGAATGTTTAGAAAGCATGGAATGTCCTTTCACTTGACTAGAATTACTTTGATATCCTAATAGAGTGTTTAAATTTTTTTTGCATTAGATTTTTCTGTTTTTGTTAAGTTTATCCCTAAAAAATTATAAATCTTCATTGGTTTTGTAAATAAAATTTATCTTCCATTATATAATCTAACTGACTGTTATATGTGTGTATGACTCATATATTAATTTTAAAGCTTTCTACCTTCCAAAATTTATTGTTTGTTTATTTATTCATGGAGCTTGGGGGAATCTTAGTTCCCTGACCAGAGATTGAATCCAGGCCCTCCACAATGGGCAGTGGGAGGGCAGAGTCCTAACCACTGTACTGCCAGGGAATTCCCATAAATTATTTTATTAGTTGAATTAGTTTCAACATGGATTCTCTAGGGTTTTCATGCTATACCATCATATCATATGCAAGAATAATTTTACTTCTTTTAAAATGCTTATGCTTATTTGTTTTCTGTTGTATACTGACTTACACTTAGAGGATAATATGAATTATTAATTGAAATACCATTCCTCCTTGCTTTGTTCTGGCAATATTTCCCCTTCAGTAAAGTGCTAGTATATAGATTCATAATCATGCCAAGGAGGTATCCATAAACTCCTATATCCTTGAGTGCTTTTTTAAAAAAAAACATGTGGTTGATTTTTGTCAAAGGCTTTTATAACATCAATGAAGATAGTCATATGAATTTTCTTCTTAGATATATCAAGTGGATTTTATAATATCAAGATATATATATGGTGAATTTCAGTAATAAAATTCCTTGCATTCCTTCTCACATGGCCATTCAGTTCAGTCGCTCAGTCGTGTCCAACTCTTTGCGACCCCATGAATCACAGCCCGCCAGGCCTCCCTGTCCGTCACCAACTCCCGGAGTTCACTCAAACTCACGTCCATCGAGTCGGTGATGCCATCCAGCCATCTCATTCTCTGTAGTCCCTGTCTCCTCCCACCCCCAATCCCTCCCAGCATCAGAGTCATTTCCAGTGAGTCAACTCGTCACATGAGGTGGCCAAAGTATTGGAGTTTCAGCTTTAGCATCAGTCCTTCCAGTGAACACCCAGGATTGATCTCCTCTAGAATGGACTGGTTGGATCTCCTTGCAGTCCAAGGGACTCACAAGAGTCTTCTCCAGCACCACAGTTCAAAAGCATCAATTCTTCGGCGCTCAGCTTTCTTCACAGTCCAACTCTCACATCTGTACATGACTACGGGAAAAACCATAGCCTTGACTAGATGGACCTTGGTTGGCAAAGTAATGTCTCTGCTTTTTAATATGCTGTCTAGGTTGGTCATAACTTTCCTTCCAAGGAGTAAGCGTCTTTTAATTTCTTGGCTACAATCAGCATCTGCAGTGATTTTGGAGCCCAAAAAAATAAAGTCTGACACTGTTTCCACTGTTTCTCCATCTATTCCCCATGAAGTGATGGGACCAGATGCCATGATCTTTGTTTTCTGAATGTTGAGCCTCAAGCCAACCTTTTCACTCTCCTCTTTCACTTTCATCAAGAGGCTTTTGAGTTCCTCTTCACTTTCTGCCATAAGGGTGGTGTCATTGCATATCTGAGGTTATTGATATTTCTCCCGGCAATCTTGATTCCAGCTCGTGCTTCTTCCAGCCCAGTGTTTCTCATGATGTACTCTGCATATAAGTTAAATAAGCAGGGTGACAATATACAACCTTGACGTACTCCTTTTCCTATTTGGAACCAGTCTGTTGTTCCATGACCAGTTCTGACTGTTGCTTCCTGACCTGCATATAGGTTTCTCAAGAGGCAGGTCAGGTGGTCTGGTATTCCCATCTCTTTCAGAATGTTCCACAGTTTATTGTGATCCACACAGTCAAAGGCTTTGGCATAGTCAATGAAGCAGAAATAGATGTTTTTCTGGAACTCTCTTGCTTTCTCCATGATCCAGTGGATGTTGGCTATTTGATCTCTGGTTCCTCTGCCTTTTCTAAAACCAGCTTGAACATCTGGAAGTTCACAGTTCACATATTGCTGAAGCCTGGTTTGGAGAATTTTGAGCATGACTTTACTAGCGTGTGAGATGAGTGCAATTGTGCGGTAGTTTGAGCATTCTTTGGCATTGCCTTTCTTTGGGATTGGAATGAAGACTGACCTTTTCCAGTCCTGTGGCCACTGCTGAGTTTTCCAAATTTGCTGGCATATTGAGTGCAGCACTTTCACAGCATCATCTTTCAGGATTTGAAATAGCTCAACTGGAATTCCATCACCTCCACTAGCTTTGTTCGTCGTGATGCTCTCTAAGGCCCACTTGACTTCACATTCCAAAATGTCTGGCTCCAGGTGAGTGATCACGCCATCGTGATTATCTTCATCGTGAAGATCTTTTTTGTACAGTTCTGTGTATTCTTGCCACCTCTTCTTAATATCTTCTGCTTCTGTTAGGTCCCTACCATTTCTGTCCTTTGTCGAGCCCATCTCTGCATGAAATGTTCCCTTGGAATCTCTAATTTTCTTGAAGAGATGTCTTGTTTTTCCTATTCTGTTGTTTTCCTCTATTTCTTTGCATTGATCGCTGAGGAAGGCTTTCTTATCTCTCCTTGCTGTTCTTTGGAACTCTGCATTCAAATGCTTATATCTTTCCTTTTCTCCTTTGCTTTTCGCTTCTCTTCTTTTCACAGCTATTTGTAAGGCCTCTTCAGACAGCCATTTTGCTTTTTTGCATCTCTTTTCCATGGGGATGGTCTTGGTCCCTGTCTCCTGTACAATGTCACGAACCTCCGTCCAGAATTCATCAGGCACTCTATCTATCAGATCTAGTCCCTTAAATCTATTTCTTACTTCCACTGTATAATCATAAGGGATTTGATTTAGGTCCCATCTGAATAGTCTAGTGGTTTTCCCTACTTTCTTCAATTTCAGTCTGAATTTGGCAATAAGGAGTTCATGATCTGAGCCACAGTCAGCTCCTGGTCTTGTTTTTGCTGACTGTATAGAGCTTCTCCATCTTTGGCTGCAAAGAATATAATCAGTCTGATTTCGGTGTTGACCATCTGGTGATGTCCATGTGTAGAGTCTTGTCTTGTGTTGTTGGAAGAGGGTGTTTGCTATGACCAGTGCGTTCTCTTGGCAAAACTCTATTAGCCTTTGCCCTGCTTCATTCCGTGCTCCAAGGCCAAATTTGCCTGTTACTCCAGGTGTTTTTTGACTTCCTACTTTTGCATTCCAGTCCCCTATAATGAAAAGGACATCTTTTTTGGGTGTTAGTTCTAAAAGGTCTAGGTCTTGTAGGTCTTCATAGAACCGTTCAACTTCAGCTTCTTCAGCATTACTGGTTGGGGCATAGACTTGGATTACTGTATTATTGAATGGTTTGCCTTGGAAACAAAGAGAGATCATTCTGTCGTTTTTGAGATTGCATCCAAGTACTGCATTTCGGACTCTTTTGTTGACCATGATGGCTACTCCATTTCTTCTAAAGGATTCCTGCCCACAGTAGTAAATATATTGTTTTCTTAGTGTCAGGTTTTCAGTATGATTTCCACCCCCCTTTGGTCCATGTTTTATGAGAAAGAATGTTTTAAATTTCTAAACGTAAGTGGCACATTTAGTCCTATGCTTATTATTACTGATTGCTAACACACACACAGGCACACTTTTTGTGTGAACTGGTGTGAAAGAATGCACACCTAAAATATTTGATTATCGCAGGGGAGAGAGGAATAAGACTAGAAATGAGAGACAGAGGACAGAAATGAACTTTTTCCTCTCTGTATCTTTGTAATTATTTTATTCCTTAATGGGGATGCACATATTAATTTAATAATTTGGGAGAGCAGTTTTACTAAATTAAAATGTCTACATATTATCATAGATTCTTTAAGTGATGGAATCCCTGACACACATATCTACAATCCTATTTATATCCTTTATTCATTGCGTGATTTCTATTTTATCTTATTGTATTTTTTATAGGTGTCTCCCACACTAGGTTCCCTGCCCTTTGGAACAATGATCCAGGTCAGCTAATTTTTGTATATCTGTGAACCGACAACCTGTCCTGGCATATAGTAGATGTTTAAGAAGAGTTTTTTAAGTGAAATATGAGGGTTTACACCTTGGAGCTTATGGCCTCAACATACACACTGAAGAATTTGGGTAATGGACTAAATAATGAACCATTTTGCATGGCGATGTGAACATAAGCAGACATATGCCAAGATGGCTACTCTAAGTGGTGATTTTGAGCTCATTCCTGTGGACTCCCCTCCCCATAATTGAAATCTCTATCCTCAGAAAGCGAGTTCCTAAGCGCCCAAGATTCCCTATCAGAACTGGGAATAGTGGAGCAAATCTGACTAGTGCTATCACTCTGAGTTCTAACTTCATGACCCTCAGGTTCTTTTCTGAGCTGCTTCCTCCCATGATCTCATGAGAAAGGTTTTTGGTGACTCGATCCTGAGGCTACTCTTCCTGGTCCAAACGGGGCCTGGGGTCCTGGGAAATACCTTTCTGCTCTCAACTTATGCTTCTACATCCTGCACTGGCCATGCCCTGAAGCCCATACACTTGATTATCACCAACATGGCAGTGGCCAACTTTTTGGTTCTTCTTGTCAAGGGGATCCCCCAGATGATTTTTATCTGGGGAATGACACACATCCTGGGCAACACGGGGTGTAAACTTGTCTATTACATCCACAGACTAGCCTGAGGTCTTTCTCTTTGCACCACTTGCCTCTTGAGCAGTTTTCAGGCAATCACCATCAGCCCCAGAACTGGTGGGTGGATGAGGCTCAAGGACAGAGCCTAGAAGAACATCCTTTCTTCCTGCTTCCTGTGTTGGATCTCCAACCTGCTGATAAACGTCTTTGTCCCTATAAATTTAGAGGCTCATCAGCATACTCACAATTCAAACAAGCTACGGGATTATGGGCTGTGTTCTTCAAAAAATCCTGAAATGTCTAGTGCTGCAAAATACACCATTATCATGACTTTCCCAGATGTTGTGTTCATGGGACTCATGATTGGGGCCAGTGTTTACATGGTCCTTCTCCTGCATCGACACCACCAGCGAGTGAAGCATGTTCACACCCTCAGAAATGCCACAGCTTCTCTCCTGAGGCAAAAGCCGCTCAAACCATCCTGCTTCTAACAAGCACCTTCATTTTGTTTTACTTCACCAATTCTGTCTTTACAATCTATAATGTTTTGTCCAAGTCCCACCTCTGAGTGCAGCACACTACCACCTTTCTAGCTGCATGTTATCCCTCTCTGAGCCCCCTGATATTGTTGCTTCGAGATCTCCAAGCACCAAGATTCTGCCCTTAAATGGTGAAAAGAAAAAAATCCCAAATGACTAATGGCCCATTCACAACAGTTTCTCTTTTCTTCACATAATCTGGTTATTCACTTATTCAAAGCAAAGATATATGGATGTCTAGCACGTGACACATACACTCAAGATACTGGAATGTATCTTGATGACAATGAAAAGATTTAGAAGACACTGACTTAACCGCATAGAAGCTTTCAGCTTCACTAAGAAGGCAGACAAATAAATGAATACAATACTGCATAGATGTTAGTATTATCTTGATGCTTTGTGATTGTTTTTTCTTTGAAACAGTTGATGAAAAGTGAAGTTGGATAGACATAATTTTGGGACACATCAAAAATTTGAATGGTTTACTAGGGCAGTTATTCAGTTGGATTCAGGCTCTTCTCCAGTTAAGACTCCACCTCCCAATGCAAGGGGCACAGATGGGTTCAGTCTCTAGTTGGGGAACTAAAGATTCCACATAATGCACAGTGTGGCCAAAAATAGTAATAATAAAATGTCTAGCTTCAATAGAAAGTTGTGATACACAAAGCACAGGAAAGTATTACTTTTTACCTTTACACAGGAAAAAAGTAATCCATAGACATTGTCACTGAGCAGTCTCATATATTAGATTTACTACACAAAGACATTAGATCAGCTATTATAGTCAAGGAACTAAAATAAACCATCTCTGAAAAACTGAAGGAAAGTATGACAATGATGTTTCATGAAATGCAGGATATCAACAAAGAGATGATTTTTAAAAAAGAGAATTTACTAGAGGGGCTTCACAGCAGATTTCAGTTGTAGAAGACAGAATAGGTAAACAAGATCAGTCAATAAAGATTATCCAGTGTGAGAAACAGGGATAAGTCAAAGAGAAAAAAGTGAAAAAGAAAAAGTAAACAGAGCCTCAGAAATCCATGGTACACTCTCAAGCATACCAACATGTGCATAATGGAAGTCCTAGAAGCAGAGGAGAGACAATATGGGCATAAAGAACATCTGAAGCAATAATGACAAAGGGAATTCCCAGTGGTTAGGACTCTGCACTTTCACTGCTGAGGGCCTGCTTTCACTCTTTAGTTGAAGAGCTAAGATCCTGCAAGCCACCCAGTGTGGCAAAAAAAAAAAAAAACTTCCAAATTTGATGAAAACAGGCTACCTATACAATCATGTCAACAAACTCCAAATAGCATCAAATTTTTTCTTCCTCAAAGGTTTTAATTTCAGGATACTAAGCAGGAAACTGGTTCTTTCCAGAGATGGGTCCAAAATGGGTTCTTATTGGATGAATGCTGAGAACATTTCTACAATAATCTGAGATATGATAAATAGAAACTCTACTTTCTTCTCCAACTTCCTGCCGCACAAAAAGCAATTCACTTCTAAATCAGTTACATATCATCCAAAACCAGTCACCAGTAGCTTCTCACAAGTTTCTTATAAAAATGTTCTTACATATATAAAAACTCATAATACCCTGGACATCCTTATACTATTACGTAGATTCAATAAATGTTAAATTTTGCCATTTTGTTTTGTGTATATCTTCTAGCTATCATGTATCTATCCATCTCCCTCTGTCTTCTATCCAATTTACTTATTTTGGCTGAACTATTTTTGAAAGTAAATTGCAGACATCACGATCCTTCTCCCCCAAATACCTCAATTCGAATCTCCTAATAATAAAAATATTCTCCTACAAGCCAGAAGGTCTTCACGATGCCAGTCTTTTGAGAGTGTGGTATTGGGAAAGAAAGAGGACCAGATACTGGAGAACATCTGCAAACTGAAAAAGAGAAGCCTAGTTTCAATAAGCGTTTTAGCCAAGAAAGCCACAATGAGGCTTCCTGAATCCAAAAAGGCAACAAAACCAAATATACCATGTAAGGCAACAACAGAGCCTTCATTATATTTGAAAATCATATGACCAGGTTTAGAATCAGGCCCCCACTATGTAAACTTCCACGTGGTTATCAGGTCTTGGCAGCGCACAACCACAGCCCTTTAGGTTGCTCAAATTTAAGACTGAAGTTCTCCAGTGCCTATAGAAAAAGACTAAGACAGTTGAGTTCATCACTGAAGACCCAGCAGGGGAAAGAGAAGGAGGGAAAGTGATCTTAGGCTAGTACTCCCTCTCTTTTTTAAGAGTTTTCTTTTGTAATATTTACTTATTTGGCTGCTCTAGGTCTTAGCTGTAGCAGTTAGGATTAATTTCTCTGGTGGTCCAAACGGCTAAGACGCCCCGCTCCCAATGCAGGGGGCCCTGGTTCATTCCCTGGTCAGGGAACTACGTCCTTCATACCACAGCTAAGACTCAGCTTAGTCAAATAAATTTTGTAAAAGGGTGGGGGGCGGGGTGCCATGAGAAAGAGTGGGTGCGGTCTTTCTGCTTTAACAGCCTGTGACTGGTTTAGATCTCAGGTCAGGTCAGAGGACTGTAGCCAAAAGTGGTGAAATGCTAGATGGAGGTGCCCAAGGTGAAAAACGTCAAAGAGAAAGAATCGCTTGGGTTGGCACGTTGCTGGCCTGCTCAGCCCGAGTGTCCAACTCAGCTCTCCGTAGGTCACGTGATCCAGAACGGCAACGCGCGCACGAGCCAAGATGGCAGCTCCCATCGTAACGTAAGGACGTTGACGCGGCCATGTTGCACGGCGCTAGTTCCTCCAGGCGTCAGAAAGCGTCGCTCACTTCCAAAGTGGCCGGGAACGTGAGTGACAGCAGGGACCCGCCACTCACGTAGGCAGAAACGGAACTGTCGGAAGCCTGGCTTCCCCGAGCTTAAGGTCATGGAATTGGCCTTTGGCGTTACTTGAGAGTTCTGTGAGCGGCTTTTAGAATCCCGCGTAGTGGAAATTATGTGGCTTGAGCTGTGCTGTGTGGTGGGTGCTCGTAGATGATTATTGTTTAAGGCATCCTCGGAGTTTGAAGGGCGTTGTAGGTGGTTTGGGCCGGCATCAGTCTTGGGGAGTGGGATTGAGGAAGACACCAGAGACCATCGCTGTTGACAGTGACAGGTCGGCGCCGGCTAGCACCTCCTGGTCCCTAAGCCCCAACCCCCAAGCAGTGGAGAGAGGCCAGGAAGAGTCAATGATCAAGGGGCCCATCTGGGTGCTGTTGTTGAGGGTAGGGCTTGGGGGCCATTCATTGGAATACCTGTTGTTGGGGTTTGAGCTTCGGAGGGGCTAGGGGTCCGGATGAAAAGCGGTGTCTGGGGAACCCAGAATGGGTGCGACAGTCACGTGCAGGATGGGGAGCTGTGTGGGTATCCTTAGGAACGGCTGAGAGGAGTTGGAGCATAGAGACCTCAGGTGGACAGATATTTGGGTGTATACTGAGCACTGGGGTCCTTATTTCCCAACATTTTAGACTGAAGAATTTCAAGCATACAGAAAAATCGAAAGAATAGCAAAATGTTCTGCAGTATAGCTGCCACTTAGATCCATGAATTTTTTAAATCAACCAAGGTCCGTCTAGTCAAGGCTATGGTATTTCCAGTAGTCATTTATGGATATGAGAGTTGGACTCTAAAGAAAGCTGAGCGCTGAAGAATTGATGGTTTTGAACTGTAGTGTTGGAGAAGACTCTTGAGAGTCCCTTGGACTGCAAGGAGATCCAACCAGTCCATCCTAAAGGAGATCAGTCCTGGGTGTTCATTGGAAGGACTGATGTTGAAGCTGAAACTCCAATACTTTGGCCACCTCCTTCGAAGAGCTGACTCATTTGATGCTGGGAAAGATTGAAGGGGAGAGGGGAAGGGGATGACAGAGGATGAGATGGTTGGATGGCATCGCCGACTCAATGGACATGAGTTTGAGTAAACTCCAGGAGTTGGTGATGGACAGGGAGGACTGGTGTGCTGAAGTTCATGGGGTCGCAAAGAGTCAGACACAACTGAGTAACTGAACTGAACTGCCGTAAATATATGAGTTTATGTGTGTGTGAGTCAGCCAGTGTACAAGTGTGTTTGTAAGCGCTTGAAATCAAATGAATCCTAGCTTTTTATGTCAATTTTTCCACTGGCTTGTGTGACTGTAGATAAAGTATCAAGTTCTATAAGTCTCTTTTCCCATTCAAATAAATAGATTTCTGCCTCACCAGTCCTCCTGAGGGTTCCGTCTTCCTGACCTCCTGCCTTCATGCTCAGTCACCCAGTCATATCACGAAGCCACGCAAAGCCACGAAGACCCATAATAGCCAATAAATAAATAAGTTATTTTTTTAAAAAGCTAGTGCAGTTGACCCTTGAACAGTGCAGGGTTTAGAGGTGCTGATCCCCTATGCATTTGGGAATCTGTATATAACTTGATTCCCTCAAAACTCAACTACTAATAGATTTCTGTTGACCTGAAGCCTTACCAATAACATAAACAGTTGACTAACCACATATTTTTTATGTTTTATATACTAGAGAAAAGAACATGTTATTAAGAAAGTCATAAGGGGAAATTTCCTGGCAATCCACTGGTGAGGACTCTTACGCTCTTACTGTTGAGAGCCTGGGTTCAATCCCTGTAAGATCCCACAAGCCAGGAAGTGTGGTCAAAACAAACAAAAAACACCTGTGATGATAGGCTGATAAGCAGTTTCTCCAACAATGAAAGAGAAAGTTATAAATCAGAAAACTAACACATTCATTTCATACTAAATATCACTCATCTTAGGCCTATGTAAGGACAGTCTGTCCACTTCCAATCCTGCACATGGTATTCTGCATGATGAATAGTTAGGCAATGATAATGGTGATGACATAAAAACATCTCACAATTCTTGCTATCTCATTATTAGATAGCCGACTACTACTCAGAAACTATTATAGAATGGATAAACAAGGGCCTACTGTATAGCACAGGGAACTCTATTCAATATCCTGTGATAAACCATAGTGGAAAAGAATATGAAAAAGAATGTATCTGTCTGTATAACTGAATCACTTTGCTGTACAGCAGAAATTAATGCAACATTGTAAATCAGTTCTACTTCAGTAAAAAAAAAAAAAAATTATTTTTAAAGAATGCATGTTTAATCCTTAACAGAATAGAAGCAGAATGTGTGTCTTCCAAACCAGTCAAGGGCAAAAGTAAAGAGCAAAAATAGAATGACTAAAAAATATTGTGAACCCAAAGAAAGGCTAATAAGCAGAGTATAGGGAATACCTCAGAGATATTGCAGGTTTTGTTCCAGATCACAACAATAAAGATAATATTGCAATAAAGTGAGTCACACAAAAGTTTTTACTTCCCAGTGCATCTAAAAGTTACGCTTGGCGAGTTATTTGGTAGTCCAGTGGTTAGTTAGAACTAGGCACTTTCATTGCCATGGCCCTGGTTTTAATCCCTGGTCGGGGAACTCAGATCCCACTATCATGGCAAAAAAATGTTATATTTACATTATATTGTAGTGGGTTAAGTGTGCAACGGTATTATACCTAGAAAAGTAATTTACATACCTTGAGATTAAAATATGTTTTTTGCTTATCTGAAAAAATGATGTATAAATATAACTAAATCACTTTGCTGTATACCTGAATCAATATTGTAAATCAACTATACTTCAATTAAAAATGATTTTTTACTAAAAAAATACTAACCATCACCTGAGACTTCAGCAAGTCATATTTTTTTTTTCAACAGCAACATCAAAGATCACTTATAACAAGGACTTCCCTGACAGTCCAGTGGTTAAGAATTCACGCTTCCACTGCTGGGGGTGAGGGTTCGATCCCTGGTCAGAGACCTGAGAGCCTACATACCACACAGCACAGACAGAAGAAAAAAAAGTCACAGATCGCCATAAAGTGTATAATAATAATTTTCATCTGTCTAGTAACAGTAAGTTTTCAGGTGAGGTGAGGGCCGATCTCCTGAAATACATTCTAGGTAAGGATATTTGGATTTCTTGGAAGGTTATTTATTCCGGAGGTCCCTGAAAACTCTCTCTGGAGAAGCTGACGGGGACTGTAAGGTTCTCCTGAGGCTCTCTCAACGACATTTAGCAAAACTTCCTTAATCATGTGTCCTAGCTCCAAGCAACCACTAGGTGGAAGTGACTGAAGGTCGCTCAGTCGTGTCCGACTCTTTGCGACCTCATGGACTATACAGTCCATGGACTTCTCCAGGCCAGAATACTGGAGTGAGTAGTCTTTCCCTTCTCCAGGGGATCTTCCCAACCCAGGGAACGAACCCAGGTCTCCCACATTGCAGGCAGATTCTTTACCAGCCACAAGGGAAGCCTAGGTGGAAACTGAGTTCTAATCTGAGTTTACATCTGCTCTTGGGACAAAGAAAGGTGACATGAGTGCCATCAACAGGTCACACCAGAGCTGTTTTGCTGTCTTTTGATCTTCTGGGTTTCTAATTAGTCTATTTTTTTTTTTTTTTTTTTTTGGTTGTGACACGAGTCATGTGGGATCTTAGTTCCCTGACCAGGGTTGAACCCATGCCCTCTGTAGTGGAACTGCAGAGTCTTAATCACTGGACTGCCAGGGAAGTCCCTAACCTATAAAAAGTACCTTCCGGCTTTCCCTGGTGGTAAAGAATCCACCCGACAATATAGGAGACAGGGGTTCAATCCCTGATCCGGGAAGATCCCACAGGCCAGGAGCAACTAAGCCCGTGCGCCACAACTACTGAGCCTGTGCTCTAGAGCCTGGGAGCTGCAACTCCTGAAGCCCATGGGTCCTAGAGCCTGTGTTTCTCAACAAGAGAAGCCAAAGCAATGGGAAGCCTACTACCACACCTAGAGAGTAGCCCCCACTCTCCACAACTGGAGAAAAGCCCATGCAGGTAGGAAGTTCCAGCACAGCCAAAAATAAACATGATTAATTAGTTTAAAAGAAATACTCCCCCCAGGTGATTTTGATGGAACAGCATCGACTGTAAATCAACTTTTGGGAAACAGTTACCTGGATGGTATTTGCCACCTGGAGAGGCATGAGATGGGAATGTGAGGGGGAAAAACACAGTTGAACAATCCATAGTGTCCTAAGGTTATGAAACATTTACCTCGGTTCTCTCTTCTCTTGTAGCTGTGGTAACTCTTAGGGTGGGATGAGATGCTTGAGAGATCTCCAGTCTCTGGAATGTACATTCTGGAATGAAAGGGGCTTCCTAGATTACGTAAAAAAAAAAAAAAAAGTTCCTTGGATAAACAAGGTCTTATTGTATTGCACTATTCTGTGATAAACCATAAAGGGAAAGAAAAGTTTCTCATTCAGATGCACTTAGAGATTCACTCTAGAAGCTCCCTCGGAAAATAATTTAACTCTCCTAACGTTCTCTCCCAATGAGGTCAGAGAGCTGTTCTTGTTATTCAGTCGCTAAGTTGTGTCCAACTCTCTGCGACCCCATGGACTGCAGCATGCCAGACTCCTCTGTCCACTATCTCTCAGACTTGGCTCAGATTCATATCCATTGAGTCAGTGATGTTATCTAACCATCTCTTCCTCTGTCACCTCCTCTCCTTTTGCCTTCAATCTCTCCCAGCATCAGGATCTTTTCCAGTGAGTGGGCTCTTCGCATCAGGTGGCCAAAGTATTGGAGCTTCAGCTTCAGAGAACTGAGGGTGAGGCCAGACTCCTATTTCCCTGCTAAGATAGCAGCCACCAGGTGGCGCTCGGTTTCTAATGAGTTAGTTTTCATTAGCCTCTGGGACAAACTGAGCGACACCACACCAAACCCGGTCATGCCAGGATTGTTTACTGCTGCTGCCTCTGACCCCTCAGCTCTCCCGTCCTAATTATGGACTGATGTGATACAACAGTTGCATCTCATTGCTTGGGATTTACTGGCATCTAACGGAAAGGGTCGGAGAAGGCAATGGCAACCCACTCCAGTACTCTTGCCTGGAAAATCCCATGGACAGAGAAGCCTGGTAGGTTACAGTCCATGGGGTCGCGAAGAGTCCAACACGACTGAGCGACTTCACTTTCACTTTTCACTTTCACGCATTGGAGAAGGAAATGGCAACCCACTCCAGTGTTCTTGCCTGGAGAATCCCAGGGATGGGGGAACCTGGTGGGCTTCCGTCTATGGGGTCGCACAGAGTCAGACACGACTGAAGGGACTTAGCAGCAGCAGCAGCAGCAATGGAAAGGTTGGCTGAGAAACCTATTGTTTTAGGCAGATGAATTTCCACCCATGTCTGGCCACAAGGAAGAGGCATGAATATTGAGCAGGAAGCTGCCAGTCTTTACCGCATCCTACCCTTTTGTCTATCCAGCATCCCTATATACTCTCCTCAAATAGAAGTAGACCCATCCTTCTTAAGGGGGACAGCACCAAAGTTTTATTTTGGAGTTTTAGACTCAATCAGGTCTAGAAGTCACTCAGTTGCGTCTGACTCTTTGCAACCCCATTGACTATACAGCCCATGCAATTCTTCAGGCCAGAATACTGGAGTGGGTAGCAGTTTCCTTCTCCAGGGGAATCTCCCCAACCCAGGTATCAAACCCAGGTCTCCCACATTGCAGGCAGATTCTTTACCAGCTGAGCCAACTTTGTGGTGAGTATTCTATACATCACTTTGATGACAAAGGTTCATATAGTCAAAGCTGTGGTTTTTCCATTAGTCATGTACAGGTGTGAGAGTTGGACCATAAAGAAGGCTGAGTGCCAAAGAATTGATGCTTTAAAATTGCAGTGCTGGAGAAGACTCTTGAGAGTCCCTTGGAAAGCAAGATGAAATCAGTCAATCCTGAAGGAAGTCAACCCTAAATATTCATTGGAAGGACTGATGCTGAAACTCAGCCTCCAATACTTTGCCCACCTGATGCAGACAACTCATTGGAAAAGATCCTGCTGCTGAAAAAGAATGAGGGCAGGAGGAGAAGGGGGAGACAGAGGATGAGATGGGTGGATGGCATCACCGACTCAATGGACATGAGTTTGCACAAACTCCGGGAGATAGTGAGGGACAGGGAAGCCTGGCATGCTGCAGTCCATGGGGTTGCACAGAGTCAGACAAGACTTAGTGACTGAACAAAAATAGCTAGTTCATGTTGTTGAACAGCAGAAATTAGCACAATATTATAAAGCAATTATACTCCAATGAAAAGAATACTGGAGAGGATATTCAACAAGTGCTACTGTATTGCAACCAAGGCCAATGGACAGGAATAATAAGAGTTCCCTGCCCTGGTGGCCACTTTGGAAGCACTTATTCTCCTATATAGAGGATGTACACACCATCTTTCAAGCCTCCTGGTTTGCCCTCTCGTTTGTATTGTTGTCGTTTAGTCGCTAAGTCACGTCTGACTCTTTTGTGACCCCATGGGGTGTAGCCCGCCAGGCTCCTCTGCCCATGGGATTTCCCAGACAAGAATACTGGAGTGGGTGGCCATTTCCTCCTCCAGGGGATCTTCCTGACCCAGGGATGGAGCCCTCATCTCCAGCACTGGCAGGTGGATTCTTTACCACTGAGCCACCAGGGAAGGCTCTTGTCTTTATTAATTGTTCCTTCTTTTCTATAGCCACGTCTTGTTTGGGCATTGAAGAGTATACGTTTCTTGGGAATTAAAATGCTCTTCTAGGAGTCAAGAGAGCAAATGAGGTGGGTAAACTTCTTTGCATTGAAAATGCAAAACCTTTAGGGGTGACATGAAGGGGAGAAGACGACCAAGGAAAAACAGTGGTGTGGGTGAAGGACTTTTGATAACAAGACCAGGTGATACTCATTTTGAGTTCTTTCTTTTGCCAGTGCATTAAGAATTCGCGTTACACTATGAAGGGCAATTTGTGAGTGATCCTTTGCAGAAAGCAAGGGAAAAGACAAAGTCCTTTTGCAGATTGATTTATTTCAAAACAAAGTGGCCAGGAGACAAGTTGGGCAGGGTACTTTGCCTGGCACAGGGGTTGACCTTGCCAGGCAAGAAGCAATGCATTCTTTGCTAATAATCCCCACCTCCTCGCCCTCTGCCTCCACCTTTACAAATCATTCCTTTTCTGCGGCCCAGTGAAGTTCCTTTCCATTTGCTAGATGGGATGCTGTCTGATGCATGAGTCATTCGAGCAAGCCAGTTTGATCTTTAAGTCACTCAGTTGGATTTGTGTTGTTTAAGAGCACAGAAGACCTTTTGTTCAGACCTCACCCTATGTGTTTCTAGCTGTTGATTCATATCCTCTGTAAAAACCCAGTAATATCGTGAATAAATGGGTGTCCGGAGTTCTCTGAGCTGCTCTAGCAAATTAATAAACCCAGAGAGGAGATGCCACAGGAAACTCCGGTTTATAGTCAGTCGGTCAGAAGCACAGGTGACAACCTGGATTTGGGATCAGCGTGTGAAGTGGGGGAGAGAGCAGTCTTGAGGGGACTGAGCCGTTCTTCACCCGATGGAATCTGATGTGGAATCTAGACCGCGTCAGAACTGAACTGTAGCCATGGGCCTCTGCAAACAAGTGCCGAATAAAGTGTTGGAGACAGTTTGGGGTGAAGTAGAAAAGAGTACCTTTATTGCTTTGCCAGGCAAAGGGGACCACAGCGTGTGTGTGTGTGCGCGCGCGCGTGCGTGTGTGTGCATGTGTCCGTGTGTGTGTGCGCGCGCGCGTGTGTGTGCGTGTGTGTGTGTCTGTGTGTGTGTGATGTCTGGAAGGGGGCAGTGGGGACATTCCGCTTCCCTGGGTGCTGGTTCTTCAGTTGTGCTGACATTGTGAATATTAAATAAGTGGGACATTTACGACATGTGCAATGGCCTGTGTGTATATTACATTTCAGTGAAAATTTTATTGAGAGGAAAAAGGAGGGATAGGGGAGAGAGGGGAGAGATGGAGAGGGAAGCGAAGGAGTGAGGAAGAGAAGCCGAAGGAAAGAGAAAAGGAGAGAGAAAAAGAGAGGGAGGGACAGAGGGATGGAGAAGGAAGGAAGGGGTGGAGGAAGCTAATTCCTGGAACAGCGAATGTAAAGGGCGGGGAGTTTTAGCGCCTTCCGCAGCCGAACGGGTGACACGGGGTGAGTGGATGCAGGCATTCAGTAGAGTCTTCTTGAAAATAGTTTCTTATCCTCCCCCAGCCGCGCCCCATCCACGCACCTGGAGGCTGGGAGAAACACCAGCACCACAGACAGAAGCAGCCGAGTTCCGAGCACAATCGCCAGTGCCTGGGGCAGCTGGACAGCGCCCGAGGCAGAGAGGCCCCTGTGGGCTAGGGCCCTCTGTTGTCAAGACTATTTCCAGGCGCTGGAGCTGGCCTCCGTCTCCCAAGCCTCCGAGTAGCCAGGGCGCAGGACTCCTGGGACTCTGACATGGGGGGCACCCGTGTCCATCCCCCTCCCACCCACCCACTCATGTATCAGAAGGGGCAGCACCAGCTGTGTGTTGAGATGGATCATGATGGCTTCCAGACAGCCGTTAGCATGTCAGGAATTTTGTGAACCACTATTAGAAATCAATCCTGTAGAGACATCTCTGGTGGTCCCATGGCTAAGACTCCTTGCTCCCAGTGCCAGGGGCCTGGGGTTCAACCGCTGGTCAGGGAACTAGATCTCACATGCAGCAACTAAAGATCCTGCACGCATGCCTCCAGGAAGATCGGAGATCCTGTGTGCCGCGACTCGGACCCCATGCAGCCAATAAATAATTTTTAAAAGTTAAATATTTTTTTAAAAAGAAATCAGTCCTATAAAATTACAATGAATAAGTGACAATCAAAACAAAGGTAACAAATTCTCAGATTCAGCCCTTCCCAATTACTTTGTTACATTTTGATGAACCTTTGAAGTTTCAACATCCATATTCCGTGTTTCACATTTGCCTGTTATTAACATAAAAGATACCGCCGCTCACATCATCGGTTCTAAGAAGTAGCAAGTTGCCCAGAAACCACCATGCTGTGGAATTTACAATAGAGTGTTGTGCTTAAGTCTGATTTGTAAGCTGTCTGCGCCATTGTTTAGTTGCTAAGTCGTGTCCGACTCTTTTGCAACCCCACGGACGGTTAGCTCAGCAGGCTCCTCTGTCCATGGGATTCTCCAGGCAAGAATACTGGAGTGGGTTGCCATGGCCTCCTCCCAGCTGATCTTCCCAGGCCGGGGATCGAACGTGAGTCTCCTGCACTGGCAGGTAGATTCTTTACCATTGAGCCACCAGGGAAGCCCCAAAGTATCTGCTACTTATCATTTATAATCAGTAAAATTTATCGTAAACTTACATATTTATATACCGACCTACTTTTTCCCCTTGAGAGCTGGCTGATAATGTTTATCAGCATACCACAGTGCAGACAGCACCTGTTCTTGGGATTCTGGAAGAGCTGCCTTCAATCCCTGGCTCTGTTAGTACTCGTATGACCTTAGAGACCTCATCCCCCCTTTTTTGAACTTCAGTTTTTCTCCTCTTTAATATGGAAGCTACTGGTGGCTCAGAGGTTAACGCATCTGCCTCCAATGCGGGAGATCCGGGTTCGATCCCTGGGTCGGGAAGATCCCCTGGAGAAGGAAATGGTAACCCACTCCAGTATTCTTGCCTGGAGAATCCCATGGATGGAGAAGCCTGGTAGGCTATAGTCCACGGGGTCGCAAAGAGTCGGACACAATTGAGCGACAGAACAGAACAGAATATGGAAGCTATTATAACCGAGGTCGATGCTTTGCTGGAGCTACTGTCATATACGGATGTGAGAGCTGGGCCATAAAGAAGGCCAAGTGCTGAAGAATTGATGCTTTCAAACAGTGGTACTGGAGATGACTGTTGAGATTCCCTCTGACTGCAAGGAGATCAAACCTGTCAATCCTAAAGGAAATCAGCCCTGAATGGTCATCGGAAGGACTGGTGCTGAAGCTGAAGCTCCAATACTTTGGCCACCTGATGTGAAGAGCTGACTCATTGGAAAAGGCCCTGATGTTGGGAAAAATTCAGGGCAGGAGGCGAAGGGGGCGGCAGAGGATGAGATACTTGGATGGCATCATCGACTCAGTAGACATGAACTTGAACAAACTCAGGGAGATGGTGAAGGATGGGAAAGCCTGGCGTGCTGCAGTCCATGGGGTCGCAGAGTCGGACACGAGTGAGCGACTGGACAAAAACAACAATGTTGAATATGAAGTGTGTAGCCCCAGTCTTGGCATGTGTCACGGCGCCCTCCACGGTATGGCTATTTCAACTTGCTGGAGACAAGCCTGCTCTCCCTGTTGCCTTTTCAGCCCTCTGAGGTCCAGACCACAATGACGTGGCCCTTCCCCGTCCTCCCCACAACCTTCCTTCCTCCGGCCCCACCCTTCGGCAGCCAACACAGGGGCAAATCCTTCAGCAGAATTTACTGTGACTCCTCGGACCTGGGGAGGGAGGCAAGGGGACACCTTCCCTGTAACCCATTCTGGTCCCTGCTGCCTGAGAAGAGGAGGGTTCCCGTGAGTTTCTCCAGGGCAAAGACCAGTTCCTGGTTTACAGCAGGCCAGGCACCAGGCTGATGTATTGGTCTGCTAGGACTGTTGTAACTCATGACCACAAGCCGGGTGGGTTCAAACCACAGAAATGTATTCTCTCACAGCTCTGGAGCCTAGAAGTCTGAAATCAAGGTGTGTGTGTTGGAGGGGTGGGGATGGGTTCTTTCTGATTGTTCTCAGGGAGGTCCATTCGAGACTTCCTCCTCCTTGCTAGTGGTTCCCAGCAATCCTTGATGCGATGAATTAAATTGTAACCCCCACCTCCTCCAGATTCTTAAGTTGAAGTTCTAACCCTCCAGCACCTCTGAATGTGACCTTATTTGGATATGAGGTTGCTGCCTATATAGTCATTTCGGTTAAGATGAGGTCATCATGAAGTCTGGTCAGCCCTTAGTATGACCAGATGTCCTTAGGAAACAAGGAACTGGCACACAGACACACACGCAGGGTGAACGTCATGTGAAGATGAGATTCAGGTGATGCTTCTACAAAACGAGGGAGACAGAGGTTGCCAGCAAACCACCAGAAACTCAAGAAGAAGGCCGAAAAAGACTCAGAGCCTTCAGAGTCACAGTTCAGTTCAGTCGCTCAGTCACGTCTGACCCTGCGACCCCATGGACGCAGCACGCCAGGCTTCCCTGTCCATCACCAATTCCCGGAGCGTGCTCAGACTCATGTCCATCCAGCTGGATGGTGACGCCATCCAGCTATCTCATTGTCTGTCGCCCTGTACTCCTGCCTTCAGTCTTTCCCAGCTTCAGGGTCTTTTCCAATGAGTCAGCTTTTCACATCAGAAGTGGCCAAAGTATTGGAGCTTCAGCTTCAGCATCAGCCCTTCCAATGAATATTCAGGACTGATTTCCTCTAGGATGGACTGGTTGGATCTTCTTGCTGTCGAAGGGACTCTCAAGAGTCTTCTTCAACACTGCAATTTATAGTTCAGAGTCACAACCTGACCAAAACCTTGACCTCAGCCTTCCAGCCTCAAGATCTATGGGGCAGCAACTTTCTCTTGTTTTTAGCCAAAAGGTTGTGGTAAGCTGTACGGAAATCCTGGAAAAGGAATACACGGGGCTGACAGACACATCCCTCCAATTTCTACCTCTGTCTTCACATCACCTTCTTCTTTGCGTCTACTGTTTACTAATCTCCCTCAGCCTTACTCTTTTTTTTTTTAATTTGGTCACTCATTTTTTAAAAAATTTTATTACTGGGATATAGTTGCTTTACAGTGTTGTGTCAGTTTCTGCTCTACAACAACATGAATCAGCTGTATGAATACACAGATCCCCTCCCTCTTGAGCCTCCCTCCACCACCACCCCACCAATTCCACCCCTCTCGGGCATCACAGAGCCCCAGGCTGAGGCCCCTGTGTTATACAGAAACTTCCCACTAGCTCCCTGTTTTAAACATGGTAGCGCATATATGCTAACGCCACTCTCCCAATTCGTCCCACGCTCCCCTCCCCCCGTGTCCATATGTCCTTTCTCTATGTCCACGTCTCTATTCCTGCCTTGGAAATAGGTTCATCTGTGCCATTTTTCTAGATCTCATATACATGCGTTAATATGTGCCTCACTCTTGAAGGATTCCGGCATTGGATTTAGGTAGGGGCGATCTCACGTCAAAATCCTTAACTTCATCACACCCGCAAAGACTTTTCCCACCTGAGATCACACTCACAGGTACAGGGGGTGAGGACTCTGGGGTGGGGAGGGCACCAGTCAACCCACGATACCTGGGGACTCGACCCTCTCATGAAACAGCGCTCCAAAATGATGTCCGAGGCGGGAAACTGAGGCTATGAACAAACAAATCACTTTTCCAAACTCACACTCTTCGGTCGGAGGTAGGCTTAGAATACCGCTGCAAGTCCTGAAGCCGGCTCGCCTAGAGCCGCGCTCCACAACAAGAGACGCCCCCGCAGTGAGAAGCCCGGGACCCCAACTAGGACACCACCGCCGCTCGCCCCAACTAGAGAAAAGCCGCGCACGGCAACAAAGACCCCGCGCAACCAGAAACTAAGTCATTAATTTAAAATAAAGATTTTCCTTCCCTTTTTATTTTTTTTTCTTAAAAAGACGGACTTCCCTGGTAGTCTAGTGGTTGAGTCCGCCTGCCAATGCAGGGTGCACAGGTTCGATTCCCGATTCGGGAAGATTCCACAGGCCTCCGAGCAGCTAAACTCATGAGCCACAGCACGAAGAGAAGCCCGAGGACCGCAGTGAAGAGAAGCCCCGGCTCACTGCAACGAGGGAAAAGCTGGCAGCAAGGAAGACTCAGCACAGCCAAAAATAAATAACTGTTTCTAAAAAAAAGAATACAGATCCGTCCACCCTATTGCTCTTCCATGCTCTGTCCCACAGGAGGCCTCGGGAACAGTGTTTGATGAGTGAGTGAATGTGCTGTGCTTAGAGGCTCAGGCGTGTCTGACTCTTTGCGACCCCATGGACTGCAGCCTGCCAGGCTCCTCTGTCCATGGGATACTCCAGGCAAGGATATTTGAGTGGGCTGCCATTTCCTTCTCCAGGGGATCTCCCCGATCCAGGGATGGAACCCAGGTCTCCCGCATTGCAGGCAGACTCTTTACCATCCGAGCCAGGATGAGGCAAATTACTCACAGGCCCAGAAAGCAATCTTGGGCAACAATCTCCTGTAAATAACAAATTATCCACGAGTTTGGGAGCTCATTTAAGGCAGTTTCTGGGCTTGGGACCTCCAGCTCTCTGCAGAACATTGAGTGTATCAAGACCTTAGTTTCTTTATTAGTAAAATGAGGATTATAATACTTGCTTCAAATGGTTTTCAAAGGAGTTAAATGAGGGCAAGCACACAGATCAATGCTAAGCATGAAAGGAGCCTGGGGAGGGTGCAGGGGTAATGCCACTTCAGAAGTCACTTTTTCCCTAGTCAGCTGGTTCTCAAACTTCACAGTGTCTAAGAACCATGTAGGGGTTTTTTTTATTTATTTATTTTTGGCCACATTGCACAGCTTATAGGATCTCAGTTCCCCAACCAGGGATTGAACCCAGGTCACAGCAGTGAGAGCCTGGAATCCTAACCATTAGGTCACCAGGGAACACCCTGATGTTTTGTGGTTCAGTCACTAAGTTACGCCAGACTTGTTGCAACCCCATGGACTGCAGCATGCCAGGCTTCCCTGTCCTTCATTGTCTTTGCTCAAATTCATGTCCATTGAGTCGGTGATGCCACCCAACTATCTCATCCTCTGTCGTCCCCTTCTCCTCCTGCCCTCAATCATTCCCAGCATCAGGGTCTTTTCCAATGAGTCGGCTCTTTCCATCAGTTGGCCCAAGTATTGGAGCTTCAGCTTTAGCATCAGTCCTTCCAATGAATATTCAGGGTTGATTTCCTTTAGGATGGACTGGTTGGATCTCCTTGCTGTCCAAAGGACTCTATGGGGCATATGTTTGAGTCATTTGCAGGGTCCTGAGCTCACTGAGTCAGAATATATGGGAGCAGGGCCCAGAAATCTGTATTTTTAGCGAATGCACACAGCGGATGCTCTGAGGCCCCTAGACCACCCTGCAGGATGCTTGGATGGATGATAAGAGCAGACGTTAGAGCAGGTTTCTGGTTCTGAGTTTCGGGTGCCTTCCATCAGCTGGTCTGGTCCCCAGGTCTGTGCTGAGGTTGCCTTGGGAAGGTCGGGGGCCCGCCTGTTGCAGCCTAAGGCAGTTATGCAGACCCTTAGCTGCGGCTGGCTCAGGAACAGCTAAAACTCACCTCCAATTCCAGCGCGTGGTGCATACGCTTTCCTAACCTATAGTGCTGCCCATGAGGGACAACTCGTGTGTGCGTACTCAGTCACGTCTGGCTGTTTGCAACCCCATAGACTGTAGCCCACCAGGCTCCTCTGTCCATGGCATTCTCCAGGCAAGAATACTGGAGTGAGTTGCCATTTCCTTCTCCAGGGTCTGATGGAACCTGCGTCTCTTGCGTCTCCTGTATTGCAGGTGGCTTCTTTACCCCTGAGCCACGAGGGAAGCACGGGAGACAACTTGAGATGGTCCCATTTTACAGATGCAGAAAGAGAGGCTCAGGGACTCAAGAACACACAAGTGGCTGGCTCCCACCTGGGGGACCCAGGCGGTCCCTCCTGGTCCCCATCATCCTGTCTTCTGACTCCGATTGTTGTGTTTCTCTCCTGGGAGGCTCTTCAGGCCCTGGTCTGTGTGGAGGCATAGGGACTCAACGTGGACAACGGGAACTTTGCTCGGGAAGGGAGCCAGGGAGGCACAGAACCAAAGTCATTTGTGCAGAGTGACCCGGGGCTCCAACAGTTCTGTCAGAGCTCAGAAGGTGATGGACTCGAAGGGCCAGGGTCCAGGCCTGCTCTTCAGCACGCAGGAGTGCAGATCCTCATTGCCTCCTCCCTCAGACCCAGGGGTCCAGACCCCCGGCCCCTCCTCCCCCGCCCCTCCCCCCGGGGTGGCCTGTCCACCAGGCTCTGCTGTCCCCAGGCTGCATCCCTCTGACCAGGAACTAGCTCCTCAGGCCTCAGTCTCCGTCTCTCAAGATGAGACTCCTATCTTGTTTTCCTGGAAGAGGAGAGAGCTGCTGACCTGGGAAGCCTGGCCCCTTCTGTTTCCCTCCGGGAGAAGGGTAGGAGCAGAGACAAGCAGTGGGGGGGCTGTCTGCAGCTGGAGGGAGGGTTACAGCTTGGCCGGGCGGCCCTCTCTTCCGGCCTCAGAGGCCCCCCAGCTTCTCCCAAGGGTGGATGACAGACCTGCAGCCATCACCCCCTTCCCTCTGCCCTGCCTCCCCCTTTCAGGATTTCGGCAGAATCTGGAGGCCTACGTGTTTCCCAGAATGTGGCTGAGTGGGAGGAATGGCCAGTGGAGCCAACTGCAGCCTGTCCAGGGCTCAGCTCAAGAGTGCTGGGACCCAGCCCTGGAACTCCTGGAAGGCCATCTGCTTCCAGATTCAGATCCTCACTCATCCTGGGAAGGCTCGTCCAGGGTCCCACCTCCTCCCATTCCTCCAGAGCTGCGGGTAGCTGGGGGGTCCTCAACTCTGGGCTTTCTCCCCCTCAACCCCCCACTTTCCCATCTCCCTCCTTCTCCTCCATCTCCCCATCTCCCCCTACTTTCCCATCTCCCCCATCTCCCCCCATCTCCCTCCACTTTCCTGTCTCCCCCTGTTTCCCCTCCCCGTCTCCCCAATCCCCCCATCTCTTTCCACTTTCCCATCTCCCCCCATCTCCCCCCATCTCCCCCCATCTCCCCCCATCTCCCTCCACTTTCCTGTCTCCCCCTGTCTCCCCTCCCCGTCTCCCCAATCCCCCCCATCTCTCTCCACTTTCCCATCTCCCCCCATCTCCCCCCATCTCCCCCAGCCTCTCCATCTCCCCCATCTCCCCCCATCTCCCTCCACTTTCCTGTCTCCCCCTGTCTCCCCTCCCTGTCTCCCCAATCCCCCCCATCTCTCTCCACTTTCCCATCTCCCCCCATCTCCCCCATCTCCCTTATCTCCCCCAGCTCCCAAGCTCCCCCACTTTCCCATCTCCACATCTCCCACATCTCCCCATCTCCCCCATCTCCCTCCACTTTCCCATCTCCCCCCCCCGTCTCCCCCAGCCTCTCCCCCATCTCCCCCCACTTTCCCATCTCCCCCACTTTCCCATCTCCCCCTCAACCCCCCACTATCCCATCTCCCCCATCTCCCCCATCACCCATCTCCCCCATTTCCCCCAATCTCCCCCATCCCCCCATCTCCCCCCACTTTCCCATCTCCCCCACTTTCCCATCTCCCCCTCAACCCCCCACTATCCCATCTCCCCCATCTCCCCCATCACCCATCTCCCCCATTTCCCCCAATCTCCCCCATCCCCCCATCTCCCCCCACTTTCCCATCTCCCCTATCTCCCACCACTTTCCATCTCCCCCATCCCGCATCTCCTGCCATCTCCCCCATCTCCCCAATCTCCCCCCATCTCCCTCCACTTTCCCATTCCCCCCATCTCCCCATGTCTCCCCCCAACTCCCCATCTCCCCCCACTTTCCCATCTCCCCATCTCCCCTACTTTCCCATCTCCCCCTCAACCCCCACTTTCCCATCTCCCCATCTCCCCCATCTCCCCCATCCTCCCATCTCCCCCATCTCCCCAATCACCCATCTCCCCCATTTCCCCCCATCTCCCCCATCCCATCTCCCCCACTTTCCCATCTCCCCCATCTCCCACCACTTTCCCATCTCCTCCATCTCCCCCACTTTCCCATCTCCCCCATCTCCCATCTCCCCCCATCTGCCCCATCTCCCCCATCTCCCCCCATCTCCCTTCACTTTCCCATCTCCCCCCGTCCCTCCCTGTCTCCCCCCATCTCCCAACACTTTCCCATCTCCCCATCTCCCCCACTTTCCCATCTCCCCATCTCCCCCATCCCCCCATCCGCCCATCTCCCCAATCACCCATTTCCCTCATTTCCCCCATCCCCCATCTCCCCCATCTCCCCCATCTCCCCCCATCTCCCTTCACTTTCCCATCTCCCCCCATCTCCCCCGTCTCCCCCCATCTCCCCCATCTCCCCCCACTTTCCCATCTCCCCCCACTTTCCCATCTCCCCATCTCCCCCACTTTCCCATCTCCGCCTCAACCCCCACTTTCCCATCTCCCCATCTCCCCATCTCCCCCCATCTCCCTCCACCTTCCCATCTCCCCCATCTCCCCCATCTCCCCCCACTTTCCCATCTCCCCATCAACCCCCACTTTCACATCTCCCTATCTCCCCCCATCTCCCCCCACTTTCCCATCTCCCCATCTCCCCCATCCCCCCATCTCCCATCTCCCCCATCTCCCTCCACTTTCCCATCTCCCCCATTTCCCTCCACTTTCCCATCTCCCCCATGTCCCCCTACTTTCCCATCTCCCCCATCCCCCTAGCTCCCCCAGCTCCCCCACTTTCCCATCTCCCCCATCCCCCCATCTCCCCCATCTCCCCCATCTCCCTCCTCCTCCTCTGCCCGTCCTCCTCCCTCCCCTCCCCCTCTACCCCCTCCCTTTTCCCTTCTCTTCTTCCCTCCTGTCCCCCTCCCCCTTTTCCTCTTCTTTCTCTTCCCTTTTTTATTTTTCTTTCTTTGACAGCACCCAGAGGCTTGTGGGATGCAGCATCTTAGTTGCCCAACCAGGGATGGCACCCCAGCCCTTGGCCGTGAAAGTACAAAGGCCTAACCATTGGGCAACCAGAGGATTTCATCTTCTTCCTCTTTCCTGCCTCCCCCCAGCGTTGACTCTCCATCCCAATCTCCCTCACTCATCCACCCTGTATTTATCCATCCAATACCTGCTATGCAACAGGTACCAGTCCAGACCCGAGGAAACGGAGTCACCAACGACACAAAGACCACTCACTGTCTGTGAGCAGCTCGCATTCCAACGAGGGAGAGGCAGGTTACGCAGGCAAGAGACTCCATGGACGAGCCACACTTTATATAGGAAGCATACGCTGTGGGAAAAAGAGAATTAGAGGGCAGTGAGATTCAGGAGTCTCAGAGTGGGACAGCTTTCCGTATTAAATAGGGTGGTCAGACTAACCAGCCTCCCTTCCCTCCTCCCTTCCCCCTCCTCCCTCCCTTCCCTCCCCTCCCTCCTCCCCTCCCTCCTCCCTCCGGTCCTCCCCTCCACTCCCCCTCCCTCTCTTCCTTTCTCCTCTGACTCTCTGTCTAAATTCTCCCAAAGTACTTCCCTCCCACCCAGGACTCCTTGCAGAGAAGTCATTCACCTGGACTCAAGCATTTAACAAAACACAGACTTCTTCAAGTTGCCTCCCTAGGCCCGACACCCTTCCTAGTTCTGAAGGGAGGCAAATGTAGTCAGAAGCTCAGAAAGAGGACTTCCCTGGTGGTTCAGTGGTTAAGACTCTGAGCTGCCAGTGCAGGGGGCACGGGGGAACTAAGATCCACTAAGATCCATGCCCTGCAGTGTGACCAAACTATTAAAATTTAAGAAAAATTTTAAAAGAAGGAGCTCACGAAATATGCTTCTAATGAGCAGTCTTGTTTAAGAACAGCTGGACTGGATGATGATCGTTTCCTTTCATCTAGTTTGTTTCACTTTTTCTATTTCTTATTCAGTGCTCCCATCTCATTTAGTTTATGTTTTCCAGCTTCTCCGTCTCTTCTCTTTTTTTTTTTTTTTGATGTTGTTTCTCAAGCATTTCCGCAATAGAAAAGTTTTTGTATACATATATAAATAACATGTATAATATATGTATTTCAGAAAGCTTACGAATTTTTACCTAACTAAAAATTTTATGACATTTTGATTCCACTTGTTTGACTTCGTATGAATAGGATGCTAGGTTTCTAATTTAAAAATATCCAAAAAACAAACAAGGAGCTCAGACAAAAAGGGTCAGTGTGTGCACCCCCCACGTCTGCTATCTGCCTCCCTCTCTCATCACCCTCTTGCCTCTGCTCTCCCCAGCTCTGCAGGTCCCTGATGCTCCTCCAGACCCGTGGCTGCTGCCTGCATCCCAGCGCACATTCCATGCTCTCTTCCTCCCAGAGAAGATGCCGAAGTGAACTCACCACGCACACACCCTGGCCAAAGGCCCCTAGTCTCTCCATTCCCTGTGTCCCTCACCGGCACCCAGAGTGGGCCCTGTCCCTCATCTGTTGCCAGCCCTCCCCTGACTCCCCAGCACCCAGCACAAAGTCCCAGCCTCTGAAACTGGCATTCAAAACCCTGCCCGGGGTGGACTGTGTTATGCACCCAATCCTGTGCTTCGCCCATTCAGCTTTTACAACATCAACTCCCAGGTACTTTCCTGACTGTCTAGGACATTCCCTGCCTCGGGATGCCCTTCTTGTTCCATCTTTCAACCCCGAGTCCCACCCCTGCTGCCCTTACCCTGACTAACTCCTCCACACTCGGCTCCTCCAGGTTATCACCTCCTCCAGGAAGCCCTCCCTGACTCTCCTGCTGGGTTCGTGCATCCTTGCTCACACTGGTATGTGATTCTCTGTTTACACAGCTGTCTTCTCCACCAGATTGGCATCTCCTCAAGGGCAAGGCCCGGGTCTGAGTCATTTCTATGTGCCAGGCATCGCCCAGCTGAGAGCCCAGCCCCACCAGGAGCTAGGGGCACAAGAGATGTGCTCCAGTGAGCACATGTCCTTCCCACTGCCTTTTCTCCACTGTGGGCTTATGGTCTCCCCGCTTTCGCTCTTTCTATCCTGCCTTCTGTAAACCACACCTTGAGTTTTTCAATGATGATGGAAATCTTGAGAGGGTCACTGTGGACCCAGGGCAGGGACCTGAGGGCCACCATTGGAATGGAGGATTCTGGGAGAGATGGCTGTTAGTGAGGGGAGCGGGGAGTGGCACTGCCATTACCAGCCCCTGCCTCCTGTGCGAGTGCCCGTTTTATCTGTTCTTGTCTTTCGGCTCTTGGCTTGGCTGTTTCCAGCCTTGATCATCTCTCCCTGCAAGAAATTCTGGGAGACTGGACATTTAGGTCCGAAGGAGGAGAGCATTAGGGTCCTGAACTCTTGGACCCGAGGGAGGAGAAGGCTGGGGTCCTGGACCCCTGGGTCTGAGTCAGGAGGGGCTGGGGGTCTGGGCCTCTGGGACTGAGGGCGGAGGGGCTGGGGGCCCAGACTCCTGGGTCCTGGAGAAAGACACCACTGGGCTTAAAGTCCCGGCGCCTCCTTCCCCGTCCGCACTCTGGTTTTAGAAACATCTGGTTTTATACAGCTGCTCCACCCAGGCAGGGCGGGGTGGGGGCTGGGCAGCCAAATGCCCAGCTTCTGAGTGGAGCCTGGGCTCCCCCCAGCTCCCCCGCCCCGGGGTAGAGGAACTGCCCTCCCCTGGTGCTCTGGGCTGGGCTCCCACCGGAGGACCCATCACCCTGACACGGCCAGACACCAGGCGGCGGCCGGGCTCCCAGCAACCGCGTCAGAGACGCCCTGCCCTGGTGAGGGGGTGGGGTACCCCTGACTTGGGGCCTGAAGTAGCCTTCTTCTCTCTGACAGCCAGGCTCGGGCAGAGGCCCAACCTGGCCGGGAGTCCCCCACACCCTGCCTGTCCGGGGAAACTCGGGGAGTGAGAACTTGGCACCTTGCAGGGGAAAGCTCCAGAACAGAGGGGGAGAGATGGAGCAGCAGGGAGACGGGAGGACCTGGAGACAGGAAAACAGACAAACAGTGAGGGAGAATGTGTGTGAGTCAGAGAGCGAGACACACGCACACACAGAGCCCCGGAGACACACAGACATGCAGAGAGGCTTAGAGAGGAGACACGCACACCCGGATGGACAGACAGATGGACGGACATGCAGACAGCAGAAACTGGCAGCCGCTGAGAGGATCCGGGAGGAACAGAGAATCAAACACCGGGAGACAGGAAAAGAGAAAGAGTGAAGGACCCAGGTAGAATCAGAGAGAAGGAGACAGATGTACGCAAAGAGAGACAGGGGCAGAGAGAAACGCACAGAGAACGAGGGAGAGAGAGAGAAGAAGGATGAAGACAGACGGAGCGACAACAGAAGAAGGAGGTCGAGAGGTGCGCAGTCAGAAATTAAGAGACGGAAAGACGCAAAGCCAGAGGAAAGCAGGTAGAAATGGACACACACACAGAGGGAGCCAGACAGAGAGACTGGAACACAGAGAAAGAACCAGACAGACAGACGGACAGAGAAACAAGGCCAGGGAGACAGAGAGACAAAGTGTGAGACTGAGAGAAAGACAGGGATAAAGAGAGGAGATGGTCAGGCACACAGAAACACAGTCAGGGCCACAAAGGGATGTTAGCGGTTCCTTCTAAGAGGAGCAAAGAGAGTTCAGTTCAGTCGCTCAGTCGTGCCCGACTCTTTGAGACCCCATGAACCGCAGCACACCAGGCCTCCCTGTCCATCACCAACTCCCGGAGTTCACCCAAACTCATGTCCATCGAGTCGGTGATGCCATCTCATCCTCTTTCCCAGCATCAGGGTCTTTTCAAATGAGTCAGCTCTCTGCTTCAGGTGGCCAAAGTATTGGAGTTTTAGCTTCAACATCAGTCCTTCCAATGAATATTCAGCACTGATTTCCTTTAGGATGGACTGGATGGATCTCCTTGCAGTCCAAGTGATTCTCAAGAGTCTTCTCCAACACCACAGTTCAAAAGCATCAATTCTTCAGCGCTCAGTTTTCTTGAGAGTCCAACTCTCACATCCATACATGACTACTGGAAAAACCATAGCCTTGACTAGGCGGACCTTTGTTGACAAAATAATGTCTCTGCTTTTTAATACGCTGTCTAGGTTGGTCATGACTTTCCTTCCAAGGAGTAAGTGTCTTTTAATTTCATGGCTGCAATCACTATCTGCACTGATTTTGGAGCCCCCCAAAATAAAATCTTGCACTCTTTCCATTGTTTCCCAGTCTATTTGCCATGAAGTGATGGGACCGCATGCCATGACCTTAGTTTTCTGAACGTTGAGCTTTAAACCAACCTTTTCACACTCCTCTTTCACTTTCATCAAGAGGCTCTTTAGTTCTTCTTTTCTTTCTGCCATAAGGGTGGTGTCATCTGCATGTCTGAGGTTATTGATATTTCTCCCAGCAATCTTGATTCCAGCTTGTGCTTCCTCCAGCCCAGTGTTTCTCATGATGTAGTCTGCATATAAGTTAAATAACCAGGGTGACAATATACAGTCTTGACTTATTCCTTTTCCTATTTGGAACCAGTCTGGTGTTCCATGTCCAGTTCTAACTGTTGCTTCCTGACCTGCATATAGGTTCCTCAAGAGGCAGGTCAGGTGGTCTGGTATTCCCATCTCTTTCAGAATGTTCCACAGTTTATTGTGATCCACACAGTCAAAGGCTTTGGCATAGTCAATAAAGCAGAAATAGATGTTTTTCTGGAACTCTCTTGCTTTCTCCATGATCCAGTGGATGTTGGCTATTTGATCTCTGGTTCCTCTGCCTTTTCTAAAACCAGCTTGAACATCTGGAAGTTCATGGTTCACGTATTGCTGAAGCCTGGCTTGGAGAATTTTGAGCATGACTTTACTAGCGTGTGAGATGAGTGCAATTGTGCGGTAGTTTGAGCATTCTTTGGCATTGCCTTTTTTTGGGACTGGAATGAAAACTGACCTTTTCCAGTCCTGTGGCCACTGCTGAGTTTTCCAAATTTGCAGACATATTGAGTGCAGCACTTTCACAGCATCATCTTCTAGGATTTGAAATAGCTCAACTGGAATTCCATCACCTCCAGATATATTTTTTTTAATCTTGAAAACAAGGGCATAGAAACAACGACATGTATGAGTCTTCTGGTTCTGAGAAATCAGGTATTCAGACTCCCCGATAATCCCCATTCCACTTCTGCCTGTGCTCTGACTCGGTTGCCCAGACTCCCTGGGACAGCTGACCCACAACTCTGAGTTCACCCTGGAGACCCTGGGGAAACAAGCCCCAATGCCCCAGCCGCCTCCCCAGACCCTGGCACATAAGCGCGTGCCCTGCGCGCGCGGGCACACACAGACACACACACATCCACACATAAGCACACACACGTGGAGCAGAGTCAGCCAGGCACGGTACGTTCAGACGTTCACTCACTGCTCCAGTTCCAGACAGCCGACCTCCCAGACCAGCGCACGCACAGTCACACCCACCAGCACGCACGTGTGTGCATCTCATTCCCTCTGCCAGTGGCCGGGACCAGTCCCCGGGGAAGCCAACATGGGAGAGATTCCAAGGATTCGAGGGGACGGGAGGGAATTGTGTGTTGGGGGGGGAGGAGATAAAAGGGGAGGCTAGGGGCGCTGGGGTGGGGGAGAAGAGAGAAATAGGGGAAAGAGGGGGGTAAACGGGTGGGGAGAGACAGAGGGAGTGGGGAGAATGAAAGGGACGGAGAGAAGTCCAGAAATAGAGGGACGAGATGAAGGCAGAGAGAGAGGAGGAGAAATGGAGGGGAGAGACGGGGCCAGGAGTAGGGGTGATGGGGGGCTTCGGGGGAGAGGGAAGGGGAGCGCGGATGGGGCGCTGGAAGGGGAGGCCCATGGGGTACAGGGGGCGGGGGTGATGGCGGGAAGCGGGTGTGGCTGCCGGAGTCTCGGCCGTGACCTCAGAGCCCCTGGCCCAGCTCAGCCCTGACGTCAGCCCCTCCTCCCGCCCCCGCGCGCCCGGCTCTTCAAATCTGCCCCGAGCTCCTGGGCAGCAGCGAGACTCGGGAGCAGCGAGCGGGCGAGGAGCGAGGCCGCCGGGGCCGCCGCGATGACACAGGTGTGTGCGTGAGTGTGCGTGCGCACGCGTGAGACCGGCCGGGCGGGGGCCTCCCGCACGTTTGTGCGCACGTGTGCTCCTGCGCGCGACAGCGGCCCTGTGAGTCTGTGTGCCTGTGTGTCTGGCCTGAACGCATGTCGGGTCCACCTGCCTGTAAACCCGTGTAGGTCCGTGTGCCCCGGACCCGGCAGAGAAGAGCTGTCTTTGCGCCACACGTGGTCTAGATTTCTGTTTTCTTGTGTTCGGTAAATATTAAGGTGGAGCAAATGAAATCGCCCATCTCTGGTCAGTTTTGACTGGTGAAAATGGCAATTTCCTATGGTTCAATCTCCGCTGTTAATTTTTTTTCCCCTGACCTTGCCGGGTGTGTGTGTGTGCGTTTGCTGGTGGTGGTGTTCTTATCTGCTGAAGGGCACGTGTCCTCGAGTTCACCTGTGTGGCTGTCAGTGGAGGGGGTCTCAGGATCACGAAGTTCTACGGGCAGGTGTCTGGGGTCATCTTGTCTGGGTTGTGTGTCCATGGTGGCATGTGATTGTGACTGTTGTTTGGGTTAGGATTCTCCGGATGCCCACCTGTCCCTGGGATCCCCACCATGAACTGGCCCACCCCCAGGAACTCAGGCACAGTTAGGTTTGGGTCAAAGGGTCTCAGGAGGAAGATTCCAGAAGAAATAATAACAGTGGTTAATACTGAGCAATTACTAGCACCTGGCTAAAAGCTCTAATTTAGCTCTGCCCTAGAGAAACATTAAACCAGCCACAGACATCATTTAAAATTTTCTAGTAGCCACATTAAAAAGGAAAATGAAACAGGTGTGATTAATTTTAATAATAAAATTTTCTTTAACCATGGTATCAGGAGTCAGCAAACTTTCTCTGTACCAGGCCAGACAGTCAATATTCGGGGTTTTGAGGGCCATATGGTCTCCATTGTAACTACACAACTTTGGCATAATGAGGAAGCAGCTGTAGACAATATGTAACCAGATGTGTGTGGTGTGCCAAGGAAACGATGTTAAGAATGATAACATTTGAATTTCATATAATCTTCTTAATTCCTTTATTTTTTTATTGAATGAAAGATAATTGATTTACAGGGCTTCCCAGGTGGCTCAGTGGTAAAGAATCTGCCTGTCAATGCAGGAGACACAGGTTCAATCCCTGGGTTGGGAAGATCCCCTGGAGAAGGAAATGATGACCCTCTCCAGTATTCTTGTCTGGGAAATCCCATGGACAGAGGAGCCTGGCCGGCTACAGTCCACAGGAGTCGTAAAAGACTCAGACACAACTTAGTGACTAAACAACAAGAAGTTGATTTACAATGTCATGTTAGTTTCAGGTGTACAGCAAAGTGATTCAATTATATGTATATGTATATATATATGCTCTTTCAGAGTCTTTTCCCATGTAGGTTATTATAAAATATTGAGTGTAGTTCCCTGTACTATATGGTAGGTCCTTGTTGTTTATCTATTTTATACACAGCAGTGTGTGTATTCATATAATTTTCATGTCCCACAAAATATCATTCTTGTTTTGACTTTTTTCAACCTTCTAAAAACATAAAAACTAATCTTAGCTTGCCAGGCTGTAGTGAAAAAGTAGGCAGGCATTTGGTCCAAGAGGCCGTAGGGGGCCAACTCCCTGCTATATATATCAAACAATTATCATTTCAGTACAAACACACGAATGCACTGTTTTACTTTCTTTTTTCCTCACTCAGGCTTCACAGTTGAGATGAGCAGCACATCTCATGCAGATGCTATATTTTCACTGGAGATGCTTGATCTGTATTTTTAGATTTCATAACATTTAGTTGAAAAAGAAGCTTCACAGATCCTGCTTGTTCCAAACATGTGTAAAAGTCTTCCAATAACTTAATTAAGGATCTGTTTTTCAATTTATAAAATATTTTAAAAAATATTTTCCTATGTAGTTTTGGTTGTGTCAGGCCTTAGTTGAGGCACACAGGCTTTTCTCTAGTTGTGGCACGGTCGCCCCACGCAGGCTTAGTTCCCCAACCAGGATCAAACCCATGTCCTCTGCATTGGAAGGCGGATTCTTAATCACTGGTCCACCGAGGAAGTCCCAGTTTCTGAATTCAAACATTTAAATTGAATACAATTAAAAATTCAGTTGCTCAGTGGTACCCACTGCATTTCAAGCATCTGTAGCCACAGGTGGCCCATGGGTCACGTATTGGACCGTGCGGATCTATAGCTTTAGTGATTCACTTAACTCATAATAAGCCAAAGAGGTGCAAACTGGTGACAGAGGGAGAAGGCAGTTTAGCGTAGAGGATGGTGGAGCCAGAGGCTGGAGCCTGAATGACCCTGGATGAGAGAACACACCCACCTGGGTCTCAGTTTCCTCATCTGTAATAGGAAGTGTTAACAGTATTCACCTTACCAGGGCTCAGCATGTGGAAGGAGCTAAACCCCCATTTTTCAGACAAGAAAACAGAGGAACCTCCTTCCCTTCACTTATGAGCTCTGCCAGTCCCATGTACTGGGCACCTGGCCCTGCCAGCCACTCCTTCTGGCTGATCAGTCCTCGGTTTTGCTATCTCTATGGTGGTGGCAGGAAAGATTATCTGTCCCCCCACCCCCACCCCCTGGGGTGCTGGTGTGGAGTAAAGCCAGTATATAAGGTTGTGGTTCAAATCTTGGCTTCTCTGACACATTTGTGGTAGCCAAACGGGAAGAGAGGTGGCGGAGGGAAGGGTTGAGAATTTGGGATTAGCAGTTGCAAACTGTCATATTAGAATGGATAAACAACAAGGTCCTACCGTATAGTCCAGGACACTGTATTCAATATCCTGTGATCAGTTATAATGGAAAAGAATATATATGTTTAACTGAATTACTGCTGTACAGCAGAAATTAACACAACATTGTAAATCAACTATACTTCAATAAAAATAATTTCTAATGCAACACCCACCCCCGCAAAGAAAATACACGAAGGCTTGACTTCTCTGCTTTCCAGGCAGCCCTTGGGCAGGTTGCCGCAGCTCTATGTGGCTCAGTGGCCTCACCTGTAAAATGGGGATGGCACTTCCCAGGTGACTCAGCGGTAATGAATTCACCAGCCAATTCAGGGAACGCTGGAGACACAAGTTCAGTCCCTGGGCTGGGAAGATGCCCTGGAGAAGGAAATGACAACCTACTCCAGTATTCTTGCCTGGGAAATCCCATGGACAGAGGAGACTGAAGGGCTAGAGTCCATGGGGTTGCAAAGAGTTGGACACAAGTGAAGCGACTTAGCACATACACACACAATAATAGTACCTACCTCACAGG